>NW_010557009.1:0-30315 GCF_000687285.1 Phaethon lepturus | reverse complement strand
GCATATAAAGCTGGGGGAAGACGAAGGAAGGGCAGATGTTCAGAGTTATGGCGTTTGTCTTCCCAAGTAACCCTTACGTGTGACGGAGCCCTGCTTTCCTGGAGATGGCTGATGGGGAAGTGGTGAATTAATTCCTTGTTTTGCTTTGCTTGCGTGTGCGGCTTTTGCTTTCCCTATTAAACTCTTTATCTCAACCCAGGAGTTTTCTCACTTTTACTCTTCTGATTCTCTTCCCCATCCCACCAGGGGGAAGTGAGCAAGCGGCTGCGTGGTGCTGAGATGCTGGCTGGGGTTAAACCATAACACTCTCCATTCTCCTTAGCAATTAATTCAAAACAAGGTCATTAAATAAGGACAATATTTGTGACGAAACACTAAGCAAGAGAGTCTTACTAGTCTGGCTGGGCTTTGGCTGGGACCTAAAAGTCAGAAACCACCAAAGGGAGTGCAGAGCAGTGCGATTCTGGCTTCTGGTAGCCCTGGTACTGATCTGGCAGCAGGACTGTGGCTGCTGTGCAGAGATGCCAGAAACATCACTCAGGCTCTGTCAGAGAGAGGACTGTGGAATGGGAAGATGAGGGCAACTGAACAGTTCGCTGATGCTCATCACATGGATACTTAGAAGGGTTTGTAGCATAAAAGACGTAAGAGGGCTGAATCAACTATGATTTGAATGAATGTCATTTACTCATCATCTCATTCATCCTTATGAATGAATCTAATTAATTACAGCTGAGGTTTTTTCTCAATGTTTTTATTTACAGCTAAGTACAAGTGCTTTAACGTATTTTTAGAATATTATTTTCTGTATTCTAGAGAAAAGATTTGCATCTTTGTGGATGAAAATAGCCAGCTGTTGTCACAGTGGGCTCTAGACTTCTCAGTTGCATAGCTAAAATTATGTGTTTTAGTAGTCACAGGATACATCTGGCAGAAAAGACAGGCTAAGAAGCTTCAATGGACCACAGTCGTAAAAGACAGGGGTAAAAGACAGGGGTCTTTCTCTCTTTGTCCCCTCAAACCACATCCACCTTTTACAGAATCTCTTAATACCTCAACTCCAAAACACCTTCCAGAATCCAGAGACCTTTTTGGTTTTTTATGTACAGGCCTCTGTCTTTGTTCCCCCACCTGGAGTCCTGCGTGAGCTCTGGAGCCCTCAGCACAGGAAAGACATGGACCTGTTGGAGCAGGTCCAGAGGAGGGCCACAAAAATGATCAGAGGGATGGAACACCTCTCCTGTGAGGACAGGCTGAGAGAGTTAGGGTTGTTCAGCCTGGAGAAGAGAAGGCTCCAGGGAGACCTTATTGCAGCCTTCCACTACTTAAAGGGGCTTTTAAGAAAGATGGCAACAGACTTTTTAGCAGGGCCTGTAGCCATAGGACATGGGGTAATGGTTTTAAACTAAAAGAGGGCAGATTTAGACTAGACATAAGGAAGAAATTTTTCCCAATGAGGGTGGTGAAACCTTGGCACAGGTTGCCCAGAGAGGTGGTAGATGTCCTGGCCCTGGAAACATTTGAGGTCAGGTTGGATGGGGCTCTGAGCAACCTGATCTAGTTGAGGATGTCCCTGCTCATTGCAGTGGGCTTGGACTAGATGACCTTTAAAGGTCCCTTCCAACCCAAAGTATTCCATGATTTTATGATTCACTCATGCAAGCTGCAGAGAAGAGCAGGCACATAGGGAAAGTGAATGGGCCAGGATTGAGACCTGCATTAAAGATGGGAGTAGAGAAAGAGTAGTCAAGGGAAGAATCAGATTTCAGGGCTTTCTCCAGTTGTCTTTGCTACTGCAAAGACAGTCTCTTGTAATACCTGGCATCCCTTAAATAGGAAAACATTTTTTGTAAGACGAGATGTGAAACTTGTTCAGATCAGATCACCTCAGAGCAGATCATCTCCTCAAGCAGCGGCTACCTTAAGCCAACTCTAACTACTAACAGATTTAAACCAACTGAAGAATAATAACGTTTAGGTAATATTACACATTTACTTATAAATGTAAATTTAAATGTGGGTTAAGAATTCGGAAGACATCTAAACCAGGATTAATTACTTGGTTTTATCCTTGGAAATCAATGTTTTCAAGAAGGATGACGGAAGGAAAACATGTAAATTAAATATGTAATGTCAAGAAGTACTGCCTTCAAAATTCAGTAATTAAGCATGTAACGCCTGGGACACCGGGTGCATCAAATAAATGCATTGGTGCCAATGGTTTGCATACAATTTTTCTTTGATGGATTTTAAACATGAGCAATGGTGTCAATTAAGTTTCACTGCCATTGCACTGCAATATAGCTTATTAATGAAACATTCTTAGGGATATTGTTACCATTTTGTCTGGTAACTGGGTGGTAACAGATGGTAAGTACTGACTTTGAATGGCTTCCACCGGGATTAACGGTTATTACAGTTGCAGACTGAAGGCAAAATAGACCCCGTACTGTCTGATTAGCTAGTGTAAGACACGTAAAAATGCCTTAATTCAGCACAACCCAACACCAGTGAAATCTAAACATATATTCTCATTCCCTTTAGCAAGTTTTTGTCTAACAGCTTTAAACTATCAATAAAGCTGTTTTCCAGGGACAGCTTACCTTGGGGAGAGTGGAGAACCTCCCCACCAGAACTTAATAACCCTCAGCATACTCCTGTCTTCCCGCACCTACCTACTCCTTCCCTACCACTGCTGCACAAACTACATCCCATCCAGCACAATAATTCTGCAAGAGCATGTACACACTAGAACTGGAAGTTCATGGCACTTGCACTGTAGCTTTCACTGCAGGGATGGGGAAAAAAAGAATTTGGAAATGATTGAAGACATTCTTAGAGACCCTTCTGTGGATGTCCCATGCCTGTCAGCATTTAAGAGGCATTTGAACAATGCACTTAATAACATGCTTTAACTTTTGGTCAGCCCTGAAGGGTCAGGCAGTTGGACTAAATGATTGCTCTAAGTTCCTTTCAACTGAAATTTCTATTCTACTCTACTCTACTCTACTCTACTCTACTCTACTCTACTCTACTCTACTCTACTCTACTCTATCCTATCCTATCCTATCCTACTTTAACAGAATCACATTTCTATATGTGATTTCTATATTTCACTCTCTATAACAACATTCTAAATAACTGGAACTCTTCCAAATGAATGAAACAATATGCTATCATAAATATTTTTTTGCAAGGCAACCTAAATCTGTGGAGAGTTCTGAAAGTTCTTCTGACTTCTGCATGACCACTGAAGTTGGCATAGAGTTGTGCTCCACTCTACTATTAGTATATAGGGGAAATGAAGCAAGATATAGTACTTTCTGTGCTTCATATATTGCCCGTTGATATTTCTGATATAGGCCTCAAGAGAAGACCAACACATGAGGTTCAAAACACTACTAAAGCCTGTATCGCCAACCAATATAGTTATCAGAACAGACTAGGACAGGGGATAGAATAAGAAAAAAAATTAAGATGAGTCAGATTAAATACAAAAGGAGATGCAAGACTTATGGCTCGGGAATTCTCTGGTTTTCTTGTGGGGGGAAAAAAAAAAGGAAAAAGAAAGCAGACTGAGCTCCTGAGCTGGGGATCCTGCCCCTTTACAATGCAGGAAGCTTTTACAAGGTTTTGTGGACTCCTTGGGCAGACAAAGAGAAATGAAGCATGCCTATGAGCTCCTTCCCTGAAGCTCACAAAAGGCCTTCACAACCACTTAAAGTAACTTAGCATTGCCTGTAATTGTTCAGTGTTCGAAGCTGACATCAAAGCAACCCTAAAATCTGTCTCACAACAACTGACTTAAGAATTTGCTCTCTCATATTCACCCAGTTTGTGCCTGAAGGTTCTTAGTGTGAGCTGATTTCTCATACAGTCCTGCTATCTCCATGTCAGTCACTTCATCCTCCTGCACATAATACTGTTTTTTTAAAGTTTTTGACCAATTTCATCTACATTGACAGAGGGGTATAAATACCAAATTCAGTTAAGTTCCTATAGCCCTTTGAAAATAGTTGCTGGATAGAAGACAGAGCCACAAATCAGAACCCCTTAATGAAAAAGAAACATTATCAAGCTAAAATTTGTGGCCACATGCACAAGTCCGCAGTCACCACAGCAAATGTGGTCTCTTCTCATGTGAAGGTATCATAAAACATGAGAAGTGGGATTATTTCAGGAGAGAATGGAATAGAAGAAACATGGGATACTGAAGGTAAACGTAATAGCAACTGGTTTTTATTAGTTCTACTCTCAAGAACCATCCTATGGGGTTTTTGTTTCTTTCCACCATGGTATTGGATCTATTTGCTTAACGAAGTGTGTTTCATTTTTTAAACATAACTAAAAGATAATTAGATGAACCAATTCTCAAAGAGATTCCCATAATTAAAACTGCAGGAACCACAAAAAGTCCCACATGAAATGCACTACAAAGTTTAAGCTTGTAAAAATGTACATTATGAATTTATTTATATTTAATTAAGGCAAACTTCTCAGATATAGCAACTGGATTTGTAACTGGGGATTTAAATCAATATGAAACGGTAAAAATATATATCAGTATAAATACTGATTTTGCCAGCACTACACTTACCCCATGTCTGTATTCCATAAATACTTACACTAGTTCTCAAACAGCTGTAATACAACAGTGTTCCTTTTAATACAGCTTAAGCAAAATAGCATTTTCCTAGTATAGTTAACAAAGCTCACTACAGTTCACCTACCGAAGCTCTACCTAAAGTAAAGGCGGGCAAAGCAAGTATAGTGTTACAATACCGCTCCAATATCAATACTGAGATGTTAAGAATAGAGAAAGAAAGCCAACAAAAGACCTATGACTGAAAAGCAGACAAGAAAAGCCAAGGAATATTTAAGCAATTCAGCATCTGCACAACAGGTAGCAAAAGCATGCAATAAAATATTGAGTTAAATTTTGCATGTATATGGAAGCAATAAGCATTTCTGGCATGCTGAAAATTTACCTGAATTATATGAATATAAGCCTTTATCTGGAAAACAAATATTGAAATGAAGTAGTGTCAGGGAAAAATATATGAATCAATACATGTAACAGGGATGGTTAGAACCTTAAACTTCATTATAATTGCTTCTGGAGACTAAAGAATTTTATATTGTAGGCCACATTCATTCAAAACAGTAATATTCAAGCAGCTAGGAGAAATTAAACCACAAAAATGCTAATCACTTCTGGATCAACACTCACACTCAGTAGTCACAGAGGACTAGTACAGTCATTTCCAATTCTGAAATACAACTACACATTACTGTAAGCAAGTGTTTAACTTTTTAAGGGCAAAATGTATATTCAGCTAGGCATACAATACGAGTTGCTATACTTAAAAGTTACTGCACACTGTGGTTGATATCTCAGCCGGAAATTATTTGCAGAACTTTCCTGAGATGTAGCTATAAATCGTACTTTAAATTTAACAAACTCAGAATTGATGTTCCAGTCAATTTTCTGTCTCCAGCTAGGTCTTGATTTGGTAAATATGTACATACATGAATACCTTATTGTCCTGGTTTTGGCTGGGATAGAGTTAATTTTCTTCCTAGTAGCTGGTATAGTGCTGCGTTTTAGATTTAGTATGAGAATAATGTTGATAACAGACTGATGTTTTATTTGTTGCTAAGTAGTGTTTATACTGAGTCGGGAACTTTTCAGCTTCCCATGCTCTGCCAGTGAGGAGGTGCATGGGAAGCTGGGAGGGGGCACAGCCAGGACAGCTGACCCAGACTGGGCAAAGGGATGTTCCATACCATATAATGTCATGCTTCATATAAACTAGGGGGGCGTTGGCAGAGGGTGGTGACCACGGCTCGGGAACTGGCTGGGCGTCTGTCAGCAGGTGGTGAGCAACTGTATTGTGCATCACTTATTTTGTGTTTTCTTTTATCGTTGCTGTTGTTATTATATTATTATTATTTTCTCTTCCCTTGATGTCCTATTGAACTGTCTTTACCTCAACCCATGAGTTTTGGCTGGGATAGAGTTAATTTTCTTCCTAGTAGCTGGTATAGTGCTGCGTTTTAGATTTAGTATGAGAATAATGTTGATAACAGACTGATGTTTTATTTGTTGCTAAGTAGTGTTTATACTGAGTCGGGAACTTTTCAGCTTCCCATGCTCTGCCAGTGAGGAGGTGCATGGGAAGCTGGGAGGGGGCACAGCCAGGACAGCTGACCCAGACTCGGCAAAGGGATGTTCCATACCATATAATGTCATGCTTCATATAAACTAGGGGGGCGTTGGCAGAGGGTGGTGACCACGGCTCGGGAACTGGCTGGGCGTCTGTCAGCAGGTGGTGAGCAACTGTATTGTGCATCACTTATTTTGTGTTTTCTTTTATCGTTGCTGTTGTTATTATATTATTATTATTTTCTCTTCCCTTGATGTCCTATTGAACTGTCTTTACCTCAACCCATGAGTTTTACCTTTTTTTCGATTCTCCTCCCCATCCCACCTGGGGCGAGGGAGGAGAGAGAAAGCAGCTGTGTGGTGCTTAGTTGCTGGTTGGGGTTAAACCACGACACTTATCTACATGTCATTGTTACCAGTGAATTTAGGAGTCTCCATGTGAGCACAATGATTAAATACTTGCAATATCTAATGTATTGTTTGCATTCATGAATGGATTATGTACTTTAGTTTTCCATACACCTATACCAGTTTTTCTAAACTTGGCGCTACAACAGTACGTAAACACATGAACAATTATGGAAATGTGAAATGTTACTTTGCATTTGCAGATTTTGTAAATGTGACTTCCATAAGGTAATACAAAGCCAGGAAGTCAGGATAATATGAATGGTATCTTGCCATTAGCAAGACATTATGAATTTTCTTATTCCTTACAGCTGAATAGCTCACACTCGTCATCTTAAAAATTAAACTATGGAAGTCCATGAGTAAACGATGCACCTCAGATGACAAGATATGTTAGTGTTAGGGGAAAAATTAAAATTACAGTTTCTTGACAACTAGTGCTGTTAAGAATTCACTGGATGACTAGATCCCTTCTGGCAAGTCACACTTTTTCTGACTTCCAGGTATGAACCATTTTAATATGTAGACCATATTATTAAATCATCTACTACTTACAATTTCTAACTCTCTATATTTTCGAACTGGGTTTCTTGATAAACTTAATTAATTTTTATGGCCCAGCACCAGAATTCCATTAGGCTATATAATTTCAAAATGGATAGAAGTGGGTTTTTTTCAGCATCGTTTACAAACTTCTAGATGTGAGCTGCAGTGCGTAAGTTCTCTAATATTTGTATTCCTTGGTTCTAGTCTCTCCTAGTAATGAATTTCATGAAAAACTGACTCTGGCTACAAAATTATGAGAAATGGAGTATGGGGAAGTTTTCTAGTTTACTACAGCAACATCAGAATGTCACCAAAGGTTCAAGAGTACCATCCAAATAAAAAAAAAAAAAAAAAATCAATTAACAGAGCCTAGAAATTATTTATATAATTAAAAACAATAGTCTTCCTCAATTTAACTTCTGGAAAGATCTGTAAAAGGGTAGAGCTTCTTGAAGAGCACAAGAATATAAAAATACTGAGATTATAAAGGGAGTGAGGACTAAGGAAGCCATTGTTTGTTTCTGTATGGCTACAACACAGAAAGAAAAAAGTCAGAATAGTATTAAACCCATCTGAAAACTTCATCACAACCATCACATTGCTATATGATACTTTATTATGATTCAACAATTAAAAAAAATACATACTACTTTTAGCCAGAAAAGGAAGATACTATATGGACCTATATCTTTTAGAATCTTTTTAAAGGTCACCTGACTTGCTATTTATCAACTGCCTAGCAAGGTTACTTTACCCTATCTGCTGACTTATTTCCACAAAGAACACTGCTTTTCTGTCACCTTTACATGATAGAAGAGTAATTTAATAACATGATTCTATCAAGTAACCAGAGTAGCAGCATTTGAAATAATCAAATTCCCTTAAACTGCTTCAGAACAGGATTTTAAGTATTTTTGTAGTTTAATTGCAATTTAATAAAGTTAAAATTTTCAAACAGCACAGAATTAACATCTAAATAAGTTTCCTTTATTAGGAAAAAGACAAATATTTTGGTAGTTTAAGGCCTTTTAAGACACCCCTGTATCATGTTAAATACCTTTTAATTAAAGTATTTAAAAACCATAGATGTACGATTAATATAATAAATCATAGGTGTATAATAAACACAATACTGGTATATATCCATCTTCTATGAAAAAAAATCAGTGCATGCAAACAAAGATAATATGCCCAAGGCCTGTGCTTCATAAAAGAAAGAGAAAAATTAAGGGAGAAGCATGGAAGAGAAAAATAAGTGTTATTCTTGCTCTCTAGAGTAAAACTGTTATAATATATTCATAATTCATAGTCTGTGCCACTGACCATAAAATGCTCCATATTATAATTTGAAAAAAAAGCCACTGATACATGTTTCTACTAAGTACAACTCACTTACCTACTAGTGAACAACATTATTATAATTCCCTCAAGTAAGATTCAGTGACATTGATTTAAAATTATTGTACTGACTTACCATATTCACTACAAATTAAAAGGAAGTTCCTGAGACAGCAAGATCCTGATTCTGCAGTAAAATTATATTCTACAGAGGTCCAAGGAAGTCAATAGCTTTTATTGGAAGACTGAGGTTTGAAATGCAGGGGTTCATATTTCACAGGGTAAAGTTTCAGATATATTGTAATTAATTATTATTAAATATTAATGATTTTGGTACTACCAACTGTACCTCTTAATGTTGTACAATATAGACTTGAAAAATTTGGCATTTAAATAATGGAAGCGAGGGCTTGAATTAACAGCTATAACAGTCAACTTATCTTTGATTTGACAGTACAGCCACAGAAATTTCTAAAAAACCCCTCAGCACCTAGCAATGAGAAGTCCATCTAAAAATGTTTTTCAAAAGTTCATAAAAAATGGGATCTGTTATTTGTGAATTCAGTCTATCAGTTTGTTTTTTCTAGTCAGATATAATAATTTCTAGCATGTTAAAGTCTCAGCATTGCCCCAGAAAACATAGTCTGACTCAGGAAAATGTACAAAGCTGACAAAAGAAGATGACAAAAACTTTTCATGCGATTCAAAGCACTTTGCTTAAGCATTATAGAACTTTTTATTCCCATCTGAATGAATAAATAAAATTTGGAAAAGGAATGTTATATATACTTTTTGCACACAGTATGCATATTTTTTGGCACAACATAACTATATCCAATTTTTGTCCCCACAGTTTAAATACTCATTACTATAATTTCTCTCCCTCCAGGTTATTTTCATATGCCTTAAGAATCATGAAACTCAGTGAATAGAGTCAACAATGCCTTTAATGTTAAAAGTAATGGAAGTCAAATTGCATTTAAAAGAAAGATACTTCACAGTCTATTTATTTACAATTATTTTGATCCTGAATGATTTTTCTGGTTTCAGTTCTTGAAAAAAATACAATTTGATACACCATTTTGGAATTCTGTTTGTTGACTTCCAAACACTGTCGTTTCTAAAATCTCTTAGACCTTGTTTTCAGCAGAGTTTCTCTCATAGATTTACTACTTTTCCTTTACTGAGGATGCTCAGAATATAAAACTACATTTTTCTTTTTCAAACCATATTGTTCATTCTCATGACAATTAAAAGGTCTCCTTCCACTGCTGTACATACCTATGCTGGAACTAGAGACCTGAAGATCTCTGTTTTGACTGTTATTTTCACATTTCTTCCCTTGTGTTGGCATTTAGCTGTTATCTACACTGTACACCCACTCTCTGTTGTCTGTAGATCAGTAATTCAGACAGCTTGGTTTTAAAGCTGCAAAGTCTGACTTAGAAACCTTGTGTCAGTTACTTTTTAATCCTAAGTAACTGGGAAATTCTTAAAATACTTGAAGGAAAAAAAAAAAACTTGCTTGTAAAACAAATTCAGAGACAATATAGAACTAAAAAACAATTGTTGTTCTTTAAAATACACAATAACCCAGTATTCTTTATCAACTAAACCATACCAGCTCACACTGCACAAATCCACACATTACATGGACATAACTGTAGAAGATTGAATAAGAATGTCTCAGATCCAGTTTGATGTCTGTTATCTCTGTATTCTGGGCTACATGGAGAGAAAGTAATTTTTGATTTGCAGTCCCATGGTACAAATCCTGCATGATTTCTGTATCAGTTCTCAATGAATAGTAGTACTAGCAGTAACTTCCATCCCATTGATCCAAACAACTATGAACACAACATTCAAAACACATTCAGTTTTCAATTTACTCTGTAGTAAGCCTCTTACCTAATGTGAGATGGAACGATAATACTGTGGCCTAGCCAACACCAGGAATTCCCAAATATTTTTTAAAATAATCTTTAAATTTCTGTTAAATAATCTTTAAATTTCTGTTTACAGTCTCTTTTCAGAGGAAATATAAAAAGAACTTCAGTTTGTATGTAATTCTAGTTAATGCGGTCTGGAATTCTTAATGTATGGCTGATTTTAGGTCAAATGTTAGCAAAAATGAAGCCATTTTAAAAACTCATATCAAAAGCTCAGCATGGTAAGTAAACTAGACCAACTCATTACCTCACATAAGAAAAAGCTTAAAATATACTCATTGCATAAAAACCACTCAGTTTATGAAAATCTGAAAGATGACCTAGAAAGTCATAATCCTATGTTCCACATTAGTTCCAGTTTCTAAGGAGGTATATTCTAAAAAATTCTAAGTTAAAAGCATGGTAATGATCCTTCATCACTAGGAAGTTAATGGTTTGTATGGATCAGAGGACTAGGCAAGAGAAAGTGGACAGCAGACTTAGATCAGTCTGTAGCACAACATCATGCCCACTCAAAGATATTGAGAGATAAATATACGTAGAAACTAAGCTATGTCTCTGAAAACTGGTTCCTAAAAAAAAAAAGGCATATGGGGCTCTCTGGGAAGTTTGCACTTCACTACTGGCTATCTGTAAATATAGGAGTTCAGTCTTCAGGGCTGACAGTCTGCTCTTAGTCAGGAATGCTACAATTCAGTGATATTAAAAAGAGAATAGAAGTAAGTGGTATGTGTAGGTGGTACTTTTAACCTACCTTCAGGGAATAACATTTAACTGTTGTCTTCAAATATATGTATTTGTAGCAACTTGGCAATCATGAAGATAAGAAAGCTTAGATCTGTAGATGTGTATTTATACAAACAACAAACCACTTTGTAATTCAAAATATCTCTCTTGTTTTTTCTCAAACTAACAATTTTTGGGAGCATGTATTGGGACCAGTACTGTTTAATATCTTCACCCATGATATAGACAGTGGCATCCAGTGCACCCTCAGCAAGTTTGCAGACAACACCAAGCTGAGTGGTACGGTCGACATGCCCGAGGGACGGGATGCCATTCAGAGGGAACTGGACAAGCTCAAGGCACGGGCCTGGGTGAACATCATGAGGTTCAACAAGGCCAAGTGCAGGGTCCTACACCTGGGTCAGGGCAACCCCCAGTATCAATACAGGCTAGGGGATGAAGGGATTGAGAGCAGCCCTGTTGAGAAGACTTGGGGGTCCTAGTGGATTAAAAGCGTGACATGAGCCAGCAATGTGTGCTCACAGCCCAGAAGGCCAACTGGGCTGCAACTGTATCCTCGGCTGCATCCAAAGCAGCATGGCCAGCAGGTCGAGGGAGGGGATTCTGCCCCTCTACTCCACTCTGGTGAGACCCCACTCTGGAGCCCTCAGCACAGGAAAGACATGGACCTGTTGGAGCAGGTCCAAAGGAGGGCCACAAAAAAGATTAGAGGGATGGAACACCTCTCCTAGGAGGACAGGCTGAGAGAGTTAGGGTTGTTCAGCCTGGAGAAGAGAAGGCTCCACGGAAACCTTATTGCAGCCTTCCAGTACTTAAAGAGGGCTTATAAGAAAGATGGCAACAGACTTTTTAGCAGGGCCTGTAGTGATAGGACAAGGGGCAATGGTTTTAAACTAAAAGAGGGTAGATTTTGGCTAGATATAAGGAAGAAATTTTTGACAATGAGGGTGGTGAAACCTTGGCACAGGTTGCCCAGAGAGGTGGTAGATGCCCCATCCCTGGAAACATTCCAGGTCAGGTTGGACGGGTCTCTGAGCAACCTGATCTAGTTGAAGATGTCCCTGCTCACTGCAGGGGGGTTAGACTAGATGACCTTTAAAGGTCCCTTCCAACGCAAACTATTCTATGATTATGTGATATTGTACTCACTAATTCTATACATAGAGACATCACAGAAATGAACAAAAGGTGGGAAGACTGAACTGCTCAGATTTTGCAGCCCCAGAAATTAAAATCAGCCTACTGTGTAACAGCACAGTAAGTGTTCTAAGATGTGCTTTGAAAAAGATAGACAAACTTGCTAGACTTGCCTAGTCTGCATTCTGGACATTTTTTTCACATTGTCATAATGTGCCATTGGATAACATCTTCTGTTTCATCATATACAAGAGTTGTTATTGAAGGATAGAAAAAGAGCATCAGACACAAGAAACTATGGTACTGTGTTTAACTTAATATTCTTTTGAAACCTCCAAAAAAAAGTGAAAGAAACATACTTCTATATGTTAATATATTATAAATAATCTACCTAGTGTAGGCAAATAGTTGTAAGATGTGCTATCTGCCCTTCACCGGTCCCTGGTGATGACTTTTAGGTCAGAAAGGGCTTTTTGGAGGTCATCTGGTGCAATGCCTTGTTCAGGCTTGGCCAGCTTACATTGCATTGGTTATGGCCTTGTCCAGTTGAGTTCTGAATATCTCCAATAGGATATTCTGCCACCACTCTGGACACCAAGGAATACTTCTATTTCCATTTCAGAGGTGTGACACCAAGTTAAAAAAAAATACTCTTTTTAATTGTTAAGTGGATTCTGCTACCATTGCAGAACTCTGACAGATGCTAAATTTCCATTTGGATGCTTTTCCAGTTCCCAAAAAGGAGGAATTTTAATTCCAAGAGACCTTGTTCTGTACATGTAAAATTATCTGTTTAAACTGAAAATTATTTGTGACACATATGGATTCAATAAGTGCATATATATTCCCAAGACACTGGAGAAAATCCTTCTTTATGGGATCCTGATCTCAATACGAATGCAAATAGCATAATTTATTGTAGGAGTATGTGAATTCTCCAGCAATCACAGACAATGCCTGACACTGCCTCTTTGGCTGAAGTTTTTAGAACCTCAAGTTCTTGAAGGACCACTCTGGGTACAGTCAGGCTAAATCATTTTCATTGAAAAGCAGGTCTTCTACATCAAATCTTAGTGTTTCACCAAACCAAAAGTTTTGATAAGTCCTTCCCTCTACATTTCCAGACAGGCATATAAGATTGTTCAGTTGAGCACATTTTTAGTATTAGCATTAGCATTAGTATTAGTATTTAAAAAAAACCTTACTGCCTTTCAGTCAGTATCATGGAACAGATCTTCAGTCAAGTATTACTACAACCTTTTTCCAAAATAAAGCAGTTACTGTTTTATTCATTCTTCATGACAGTTTTTTATTGCAGACAGGAATTACTATAAACAAACAGGGTTTGCTAACAGGACTGAATATCTCCTGAAAACCAGAATTTCACTAACTTTACATACAAACAGGTACTGAAATGTCCAGCTGGTCTGTAATAGTAAATTTACATGGAAAATTTAACTTCTTAAAATGTGTTACAAGATGGCAGAAAATATAGAAGAAAAATAATTTTAAAACATAAAAAATAATTTTAAACAACAGTCATGGTACTTGAGAAGACTGAATAGGACTGAATTGAAACAGAACTCCTTACCTGTTAAGTATAATTTCTTTCCTCCTTTTGTGAACAAGTATAATCTTACAGCTTGAAGGCCATGCACTCTAACTCTCTGTTAACGTATCTATCTCAGAATATTATGATATGGAGCATTTTAGTCCTTCTCACCATCCAGTGCACAGACACAAAAACTGTCAACTACTTGAAATGCTTATATACAGGGTATTATTTAATAGAGAATCCATATAGAACATATGAAGTACCCAAGCTTGTTTGCATGGCTACACATGCATATGTTTCTGTGAGTTTGTGTTTAACATATGCACACACACACTCACATACAATGACTCAAGAAAACCCAAAGAATTCTTAAAAATAGTTTGTTCTTTCTTGGTTTTTTGGGGTTTTTTTTATATCAATGTCAACTGATATATTATAAAGTTAATTCAGGGAATGATTGCTTGACGGTACTGAGCAGTTAAACTAGAGAAACAATTAAGGAAACAGATTTTCACCCTTTACTGTCTTTTTCTTATGTATCTATTTTTATTAGCATATTGTATATACTCTATTTTCAAAATATCTACAGATAATATCAAACTACTGTGGATCAAGTATACCAAACTCTACAAAAACGAATTTTAAAAGCAATCCCATTTGTGAATGTAACCATGTAAAACAGTATCAAAACAAGGCAACAGGCCATGGAATTAATTTAGCTACATACGATGTTATATACAGGCCACTTTATTTTTAAGAAGTATGAGCTAAAGAGAAAGGTACTGCACATTCACTTTTGGTTAAACAATGAAATGATAAACATAATATAGAAGATAGGACTTCAAGATAGAAACAGCACATTGCAAAAGACCAAGATAATTTACTCAGTCTCATAAGAAAAAACTGGTGTCTCGAACAGTGTTAAATATTACCATTTGTAGCACGTCAGACTCTCATCAGTAATCATAAATGGCCTACTTCATAACAGCTACAAATGAACACACAAATTCTGTCAGCTTCCCATCTACGAGAATTTAATATACTTTACACATTAATTCAAATGAACTATACACAGTGTGTAAAACTAACAACCTACTTTGCAACCTCCGTGTGGGACTCTCGCCATGGAGTTGTCTGCGTGGCAAATATGGTGAAGGATGGGGAAGTGGCAATGAAGAGACATCATGCGTTTGAAGTTTGTACCAGTGAGGTTCGTCATCTAGTAATGCTGTCTCTAACTCAATAAGAATCTAAAAAGGAAAAAATGGTTAAAAGTAGGAAAACATTACATAACAGAGTATTTTAAAATAGGTATGTTCAAAATTTTATTCTATTATTCTCTTATTGTTAAAGACTTCATCTGAAGTTTTATAAAAATCTTGCATTTAATATGAAGGGAGTTCCTGTGCCTTTTACAACACTAAGATACCAAAAATCTCTCACAAAGCCTTTATTATCTTATGACAAACTTTACAGCATTCAAATATCTTGTAGCAAGTTAGTCAGCAACATTCCAACATTTTGGTAAAACACAGCTATGGGTAATATGGACTTTAAAGAACAATTCTACAGGAAATTGAGAAACCACATGCATGATGTTACTAAAACAGAACAAACACAGAAAGAATCTCGTATCAGTACTATGTGATAAGTGCAAGATCACTATTTGTTTATTACTAAGTGATATAAGGACAAATTTTTAAAAGTTTTGCTTTGCTATATTTAGTATTTTTATTAAAGAATACAGTATCTACACATAAATATGTGAGTAAATGTATTTGTATAATAACTACCAATAATTGTATACCTCTCCTAAAAATTCACTTTCTTCCTCTCGAACTCGTGCTTGGTCCCAAAGAGTAATTTCTAACATTCGTTCTCTAAACTCTCTCCGATGAACTGGAGAATAAATGAATGTCTGATTCCATTTAGGTTCCAATGTTTTCTTTACTGTTTTTGTTCTTCTTTTATTTTTATCACTGCAAAAAACAATTAAATATTTTAAAAGTTCAAAAGACCATTATACTGTAATAAGTATATCACGGAAAGCAGGAAATCTTAAATCAGCAGTACATTTTGTAGTTTTATGGGCACTATAATCTATGTCAATATTAGTCCTTCATGATAAAATAAAGTTCAGCACATATATTGAGGACAATTCATAACTTCATATTAAAAACTAAAGTTAGGTGATTTCCAGTTCATGTGCCAATTCCAATTTTAAGAGTCTCCCTGAAAAACAGAAATGTTTTAATATATTTGTTTTGTATAGATCAAAATACACTTCTGTAAATGGGATTTCCATGAGGCACAGTCTGACAGTAGAAGGCGTATGCAGACAACATTGGGCACAGCAAAAATTTGTGTTTCAGATAAATGAGGCAGCTGGTTCATTCAAGCTTCCAGTTCTCCAGTGGCCGACTCAAACTGCAGGGAGCAGCTGGCCCACATGAAGGAATGGTCCAGGGGCTGTGGGCAGTGCGGGGCCTTCTCCACAGGGTTTTCCTGACTAAGGGCTTCGCAGCTGGGAAACCAGAAGCCTTGAGAATGAGTTATATGTCTTTTTCCAGCAACACTTGCAGGAACAGTGTTCTCAAAGCAGATCCCCAAATCCTTTGGGTCACCCCAAGGAAGTACCCAGGCTGAAGGTGGATCTCCACTACGAGTTGGCCTTATGTTTCCGAGTTCAGTGGGATCTCCAGGCAATGTTACCATGGAACTTGTGGCTCTGGCTCCAGGGTGTTCTTGAAAGCAATGTGTTTTGCAGAATATTTCTGCTTGAAAGAATTGATGTTTTCTGATGGAAACAAATTTTGCTGGAAAACACCCACACTCTTCCTACTGAGAATACTGACAAGAGTTCTCATAACAATGCTTAATTTTAAACGTGCTGATTGCTGCATTAAGCAGCTGTGGTACTAATTTCTGTGGATTTTTAATATGGCAATGCAGATACTGTCCGTTTGCTAGTACTTGCAACTGTAATATAGTTGTTGTATTACTTTCTCTAAGTAATCTTCTATTACTTAGAAGCTGGATCAAAATATTAGTTAACAATACTTTTAGGCAGATTGTTAAAACAAACAATGTAATTATTTCTATTATACTAAAGATTTGTTTACCCTTGAGAGCTGAAATAAGTTACATTGGACAAGCTTTTCCAATGAAATTTGTTTAATCAAAGAGATTTCAGTATATTTATCTAATTAAACGCTTGACTTATTTAAATGTATTTTACCTCTAGCACGTTCCCATCTACTACACAAGAAATATATTGTTGCTCACTTAGCTTTTACCTCTAAGGAAAGGAAAATGAATTTGCATGTCATTAAAAAAACACAATTCAATAAGACAGATTGCTGATTCTTATATAGGTGATAGAAAACACATATAGTAATTAAAGGGAAAGATCTGAATACTTCACATAAATGGGAAATACCAGTATAGTTTAATAAAATTTTAATGTTATGTAACTTATTGTACCTGTATACCCAAAAGTATTTAATGAAATATTTTTCTTCTATGTATTTTTAGTTATTACAACTTACATTGTGAAGCATTTTGAACACAGACATTTTTGGCAGTTTTATTAATCTTGAAAAAGCAGGTAAGGTAATTTAAGCAGACCTGATTCTCAGTTTAGCACAGCTTCAGCATCTCCAAACACACTACAGCAATCTGAATAAACTAAGAAACTAGTCCAACAGTTCAAATACTGGTGAGCCCAAGACAATCCATCCAAAACCTTTATGTCATCAATGCTACAGCAAATTATGCAGACACTTGTCTTGTCAACATATGGTATACAATGGAAGTGGAAAAGCAGTGTGTTCCAAAATACTGAATAGCTTTAATGCCTGCTGAAATCCAGTAGTACTGGAGATAGTTAGCATCTTCCCAGTTTAGCTATTAGGAAATGCAAAGGATGTAAAAATATAAACTGTAAAGTTACAATCTGTTCTACAGATTCAGCAATCCACTGATCAATCTTTTATATACTGAGTCAGGTTAAATCTTTGAATTATTTGGTTGATACACTACAAAATAAAGCTAAACATGTTGCTCTACTGACACAATCTGAGGAAATACCAATTAAAAAAAACAGATGGGGAACACATCATCCCCTTTGCTGTTCTTCTCACCACCTAAGTTAAAATGGCAGAATACCATAGACCAAAAAATGAAGGAGCTATTCAGGAATAAGGGTCCCTACCACAGTTCAATTTTTCCTAAATGCATATAGAATGCCAGTCCAGGTTAATATCAGTCCTGTGCTTTCAGGGAAGTTTTCAAGGTGCATCTGGGAAATCTCAGCTGAGTCCCCTTCAGCCTTAACTCACTTACACTGTGATATGAAATCTATGGGTTTCAGATGCCAAACCTGTTTCTGCCTTGCTGTGTAAAGGTGGGGCAAACCAAACCTCTGGACTGATCAGCCCAGAAATCTGTGAACCTAACTTTGTGGGACAGGAATAACTGTCATAGGAAATAAGGGCATTATAAAACACTAACAACATTCTTTGCTGTCCTGGTTTCAGCGGGATAGAGTTAATTTTCTTCACAGAAGCTAGTGTGAGGCTATGTTTTGGATTTGGGATGAGAAAATGGTGATAATGTGCCGGTGTTTTGGGTTGTTGCTGAGCAGTCAAGGACAGTCCAGCTTCTCGTGCTGGGCTGCCAGCGAGCAGGCTGGGGGTGCACGGGGAGCTGGGAGGGGACACAGCCAGGACAGCTGACCCAGGCTGGCCAAAGGGATATTCCATACCATATAGCGTCACGCTCAGTATATAAAGCTGAGATGAAGAAGAAGGAAGGGGTGGAGGGACGTTTGGAGTTATGGTGTCTGTCTTCCCAAGAAACCATTACGCGTGATGCAGCCCTGCTTCCCTGGAGATGGCTGAACGCCTGCCTGCCCGCCCGTGGGGAGTGGTGAATGGATTCCTTGTTTGCTTTGCTTGTGTGCGCGACTTTTGCTTTACCTATTAAACTGTCCTTATCTCAAACCATGAATTTCCTCACAAATAACAGATCCTCATGCAGTGGTGTATGTTTACCTTTCCTCTTCTATTTGATAGTTAATAAAACATCCAGTGAAAGTGAGTTTGTGATTAGTCTTCAAAGACACACTGCTGTTAAATTGCATGTTCAATAAAGAAACTCCAAAGTATAAGATTTTTTTATTTATTTACTGTACAACCAGTAAACTCAGCTGTGCATGCCATCTGAGTATCAGACTAGTTCTTACTCAAATGTTCCTTGTCTTTGTGTTCACCCTACCTTCTGTCTGGAAGAAAGTAAATTTTAACATAAGGATTCCTTGGCCTCCCATCTTCCCTTGAAGGAAGATCCTTTGCTCCCAATATTGTCACTATTAACTGATGACCAACCTTGTCATACCACAGTTTTATCTGTAATGAGAAAATAGTAATTAGTGAATTCATTTCTACAACAAAGCAGCATATTAATCTTTAAAATTAATTTTTCTCATAAGCTTCTATTTATATTGGTTACTTAGAAGATATCACGTTCTACTTTGTATTTATAACAAAGCATAAAAATAAATTAATACTATAATAGCTTCAGAATGTACCAGGAGTTACTCTTTTTTAAAAACCCTGTAAAATAAGTACTTTCTTTCATACTAGTTGTTTTTCACATGGTGCTCTGGTTAGGATTATTCTCTCTTGGCAGTGATATTGTATTACTTGCATTACTGTTGTATGGTATTCATGTATGTACATTTCTAAGGAGTTTATGCACAATGAATTAATGAATTTTTCATGTCCTGTTGTGCTGGAAAGACTATAGGATAAGACCATAAATATTTCAAATCTCTGTATGTTTTTCAAGATGCAGAGACTGATACAGAAATCATATAAGCCCTCCAGAAATCTTAAGAGAGGAAGGCTCAGTAGTCCAACTCTCACAGTCCAACTCAGCAACAACAAGGCAAAAATTATTATTACTCATTTGTAGAGATTATTATTAATCAGCTTTAGACTTGGTCTGCCATCCTTCTGTACTAGTCATTAGAAGCTGTTATTTAGCTATTTCAGTTTGAATACTATAGCTCTAAACAACTTATTCAAGGAGAGGATATACCTGCTTTAGAACATTCCCTGTGGAAGGGGGAAATGGTGCAGTTAGGACAAAATAAAGCTTTCCAAATAGCCAGGGAGTCATTACATGGTGGTATCACTGCAGTATCATTAACTACATCTGACAGAGGAGGCTTTTTTCATGGGGAGTTTGCCTGGACACACAAGGACATTTAAAGGGAACACTGACCCTGGCTGAACTTAAGAGTCAAAGAGAATAATGCCTAATTCCACACCTAACCAAGCAGTGCACCTTTAGGCATGAATATACACTAGCAAAGGTAAACATAACCAGGGAAGGGACACTTTCTGTGGTCCCCATCTGCTATCATAGCTCCTCATCTTCAGCATTTCAGTCAGAAAAGTCAGCAAAGGTCTTGATGCAATTCTCAAGAATTTTGACCCACCAACAAGAAGCTGATTTAGCTTTCTGCCATTCCTAATACTTCAGTAAGTGAGATTACACTAAGATACAGCAACTCAATCAGTAGTGGCAGTGTACTGCCATTACTTCTCCATTCCTTTAGATCTTGCAACTCCTGTAGCCACCAACCAGCAGTGTTTGAATGGATATTAATAATACCTGTCCTCTATAATCTTACTGTTGGCCCTACTACTGACTTTATAGGTTTCTGGTACCAACAGTTAAAGGCCTCTGTGGCTACTAAAGCAGAAAACTGTGTGAGAGAAATTATCCCTAATACATTAGATTCAAGAGAGTTCTAGAAGCTGTTCCTACATTCCTGCAAAGCAAGGGGCTTTTTCAGTATTTTTTCTAAACTGAGAATTATCTGGAGCATAGGTATCTTCATCCAGCTACAGACCACAAGTAGAAAGCTTTGCACCAACTGTATGAATCCAAAGCAAAGCTTTAATGACCTCTGAAATGCAAGATAACTTAAATGTTCTCTGACGCTATATGTATCCACCTGCAAGCTTCCTTGGGAGTCCTTGGGCAAAGGACAGACTTGGCTAGTCCCACACCCCGAGAGAAGTAGTACTGAAGACAATGTTTTTCATCTGCTTTTTAGGGAAAAAATTATCCTTGCTGAAGCAGACTGCAATATATTTGTGATCCAGACACTATCACAAACTGTGACTGAGTGAAGGTGAGATAATCCAAACATGGGTGCTAAAAATATAGCCAGAATTATTCATTCATATTCAGGCTAAATATTTCTTTGCTATATTTGATTCGACTGGATTTTTGCAGAAAAACTTCAGCCAAAATGTTTGGAGAATGACTGTAAGCAGAAAGTTAAAGCATCTGACAACATTTCTTTGAGATGCTCTAACATCTGTGTTTTTGAACAAGAACTTGAAATTTGACTTTGACTTATAAATTTCACGTTGACTTACAACTTCTACTTTTCTCTTAATGCTCTGAAAAAAAATTGAAAAAAACTGTACATAATGGGCATATTTTCCCTGTAATTCCCTGTAATTCGGCTTTTTACAGGAAAGGTCAGGAGGCAGAATCATGACTAGAAAGCTCACTCTCTCCTGTGTTCATGCTGCTAGTGCTCCAATATACAGCACAGGTACTTGTAACCCAAGAAGTCTTTTGACTTGGATGCAAAGAAAAGGGAAGAAACTGGGAGTGAGAGAATGGACAAAGAACCCCATGGACGGTAGGATGGGATTGCATTCTCATGGGGTTAGAAGAAGGAAGAAGGGACAAATCAGAAACTGCTTTAGTTAGTTACTGGGATTGTAAAGGATAGAGGACACTTCTTGGTGAAACACGGGAAGAATGGAGCCACTAATGTCAAGAACCATAGAAGAAAAGAGGGGCAAAAACAGACTGGATCAGAGAAATGGAATGAGACAAAAGAACCAGCCATTCTGTAACTGTTGCAAAATATGTTGCACAGAGAGAGTGGGATGAAAGGAAATCTGACAAGAAGTCAAGGCAGGAAATTGGAAAGAAAAATGAGAAACAAGGAGTTAGACTACCATATGAACATGGCAAATGAGTCTGGGAATATGACTGATTTAATTCTGAGTCTCCTGTGCACAAGTATTATGACAATATTTGGATGGCATGGTATTTTCCTACAAGAACTTTGACTTTTCTATTCACAGGGAGAGAAAGGACAGCCATTTAAGAGAGCCAAGTGCAGTCCAAGAGGACTGGATTCCATCTCTTCCTCTTTCCCAGAGCTCTTGTGTCTTGAAGGGGTGGATCCGTTAAAACATTTCAAAAGGTATTTACAAATTGCATGCTGTTCACTGTCTGGGAGCCTGGCATGACACTCCGGAGCCTGATTTGTAGTGCTAAGTAAAGTGTTGTAATTGAAGTCTGAGGTGTGTACTATGCCTGGACAGAACCTGGTTGTCTCAGACTGTGGTCATAGTTTCTCAACTCTTAATCAATAAATGCAGGACAATCCTACCACACCTCATAGAATATCATATATATTTTATGTTGTGAAATAAACATGGGATAGCACATGCACAACAGAAAAGCTGATGAGGAAATTATTTTTTTCTTTTACAGCTTCGTAGTATGGAGTAGTATGCAGAGAAGTTTTCTAACACCAAAAAGTGAATAACATTGAATTATTCAATCCACAGGGTGAAAGTCCCACAAGAATGTACAGGTGTGTTGCTCAGAACTGAAAAACTTAATCAGCTGACTAACAGACCAGAATCTACAAAACCCCCCACTCCTAATTTTTTTCCACACATGCAGGAATAGCACTTTTAAAAGCTTAGAACGTCTAAGAAACTGTGACAATGCAATCCTGATCTCAATGAAGGAAAGGGAAGGCTAAAATTACAACACATAAAATACACCACAGGAAAACCATGCTGGCTGATGCTAACGTAGAGGCTAACACCTGTGAAAAACTTCTTGAATAGGACTTTGTCTACCTTGACAATTTAGGATGCAAGCACTTAACATTCACTTAGAAAGTCATCCAACCTGAATGTTTTCCAAAGATCTTTCCACTTAGTGTTGAAGTCCAGGAAACTTATTTGCCACATACATGCTCATATAATTCCCTGCTCTAGGCTCCCTCTCTAGGCAGATGTGCATCTAATTCTTGACTAAACCTCTGTTGTAACTTACATTCAGGCAAACAGGCATCTAAACTCAAGGATTCCTCAAAATATCAAATTGATATTCATCTAAACTCAAGGATTCCTCAAACTGATGACAGATGGTCTGTCATCCATAGAGTGGTGCATATGAGGCAGGCTTCCAGGTGAGAACACCTGCTATGCAGAGTGCAAGAAACAAGAACTCTTCCGCAGTCAGGTGATGAAGGTAGTCAGCAGGGTGGAACAGAGATGAGGGTCTGGTCCCAGCTTCATAAGATTCTTTCTGGTTTTTAATCAACAGTGGTCTAATACAAGATCAATATGCATTCTGGGTAGCAGGTCTGGAATCTGCTACACTAAAAATAAGCTTTCTTTGCTATCGCCACATGCTTATATTCCCAGCCACACAGTATCTCAGCTTCAGATGACACTTCATACTCCAGAGAAGAAAAGGATGTGCAATAACTTGATGACAAAGGCACTTTTCTGAGAGAAAGGTTCAGTCTCTTCAGTCTAAACAGGGCTTAAACCACAGATGACCTGTTTCTAGAGCGAGTCTCCTGCATATAGAACAGTATATAAAAGCTGACTACTGATGTTGCATCCTAAGTGAGAATGCAGGTATCTAGTACTCCTGTTTGGTCCTCTGTAGCCTCAGAAGAAACCACCTCCCTCTGGAGAATTGACTTACCCTCTGGAGTAGCCTAAGTTTCAAGTAAAGTTAATGGGGATAGGTGTCCTTTATTTGGGCTGGATCACTCACCGCAGATATTGAGGTACTTAGTTCTTTCCTTCAACTGTACAAGTCTAAGCTCCTCCCCAAGGCACCTCAGACTTATTTGAAGCTAGGATAAGTTAAGTTATATAAATGAAGCATACCTATCCAGTTTACTAGATTTCATCCTGTTTCTTTTAGATCTTATCTTAACTAGAAATTTTATTCAGAGCACTGATTAAGGTCAGAGTTCTAGAAAAGAAGTAATCATGTAATTAGGACCCATAGTCTAATACATATGCATAAGGGAAATCAGTTAAAATCTAGATAATGTTTATTGCTATTTCATACATTCCTCTCTCATGAACGCTTGACTGTTTGCTTAACTATGCAATTCCAATGTGTTTTTGCATACAGCACATACAGGCATACCATATGTTAAGTGATAACATTAGATTTATAACAGAGAATATTTGAAGTTTTTAATTCTATGCTACGCTTTATTTCTTCATTTGTTATACAAGGTTTGCTTCATGAATCTTATGGAAAAGAGATACAATTTGTGCCACTGGGAGAGACCACCTGCCCTGCAGCTTGATTTCTACCACCACAGCCTACTCAAACTAGGTTTGAGAGACAAATGCCCAGGCATTTTTGTTCTTGTGTTGTTCATTATACTTTTTCATGTAACCTACGTAGCTGTTCATTAGTGTACTATTTTGAAACTCAGATAGAAACTACTTTTCTTTCTTTCTTGCATCATTCTGAAATAAGAGATACACCAGCAGGATCTGTTCTTGGAAAAAAAAAAATCTCGCTTTATTTCAAAAAATGCTTACAGCAATCATTTTATTTGGACTTAAGCTTATGTAGATGCAGAAACTGCCCTGAGGTGGTACAGTCTTTGGCATAGTTTAGGTGAGCTTTGGTTGTTGTTAAACATACCTCTAACAAATCCTGACTACTGAGGGTTGCTAACCCAAACTATTATTGCTGTCTGCTTGGGTAGCTGTCTGATATGCTAGAATAAATACAAGAAAGGCCTGTCAAATTGAAGAGCTTCTAGGATATGAAGGCCAGAAAATTATGGATTATTTAGGCTGCCCAAATCTACATTTCTTTTAATTTTTCTTTTTGCTGTGGTTTCATCTTGATTTCAATAATGCCAGATAGACACATGCATATATTTTCATATATGATCAAATATACTGATATTCTGTATTAAAGATGTCTGAAATTTTTGAAGTTAGGAAAAAAGCAGTTGTTTCATGGCAGCTCTGGCTCAAAAGGAGGCTCCACCAAGTAAATAAGAGATACTGCATGGAAAACAGAAATTTAAGAACAGATTGTTCCCTACAAGGATATCAGAAGCATTTCTTTGTAAGTTAGAAAATTGCTGGTATGCTAAGCTGAATCTAAAAGTTCAGGAAATATATAAGCACTTTTCCAAGGACTGTAGAATTAGTAAAAGTTCAGGAGAAGGGTGCATGGTAGAGCAAAAAAGGAAATTGAGTGGTTTTCTTCTCAATAAAATAGTAGTGATAGGTTTTAAATCACCCAGTGATACAAGAGATAGAAAATGAATGGAATGACATGGAGAGAAGTGTGAAAGAGGAACTTGTGCCAGAATCTGGGACATTTATCACCAGGATCAGTTTCAGACTAACAAGTAAAGACAATGCAAGCAAGAATAAAGTTGTGCATTTCCTGTGGAGAGCAATGAAACAAATAGATATAAACAGAAACGTTTGGACATCCTCATTCTTGTAGGGAATTCTACAGACACAGCTATACCACAGCCCACAATGTAATGTATACTTCCTGATAACCACAAACAACAGCTCAGAGCTCTGAGTTAGCTAATTTCTCATGCCAAAAAGTAACCAGAGTTCTGCTCTGCACTGGACTGCTTCTCATACCCTTGTTTAAAGATCACTGGAGAATTTCTGTTCTCCCCTGCAGCCTGCATTGTAAACATATCTTAAATTAAACCATTTTAAACTATCTACCATCCCTACTAAAAGTGGGCAGATGGGGGACTTTTTGCCTCAGTATAGTTGTAAAGATGCTGCCAAGGTTGTAGGTTTGAGTTCTTCAGGAAGTCGTCACAAACGTTATGTTTCGCTTTGACCGTTACTGAGCTCTGCAAAAACTGCTAGAGAGGTCTACAATGACTCCACAGATATTGTGCAGAAACAAAGTCGGTGCTAAAGATAATTCTTATCTACAGTATCAAAAATAATCCAACCAGAGGTGAAAGAGTAAGCCTTATACACTTTCACCTCTTCCTGGATATCCTCTATCAAGCATTACCCTTGTTTTCTTAAACAACTACCACAATCATTTGCTCAAAGTAAATGTTGTGGGTTTTTTTTATCAGAGCGTATTATTCTAAGTAGAACTTAGAATTTTTTTTCTATTTCTGTATTTTATATAATGTGATTAAAATAAGGAACTACTACATGTTACTTCTACGTTAAAGTATTTCATGAAACATGCAGGTTTCACGCAGACATTTCCTTTTTATATTGAACAATGAATTGTCATATCATTTCTTAATTTATTTTGCACATACCTAAAAAGAAAATAAGTATTAAAAGACTACTTATGTCATATACAATAATTACCTTTATGAACTACTTAACAACTTGCGATTGAAGTTGTACCCCTCTGATTTCATTATCATGAGCAGAAGCCAACTTTCTTAATCATGGATGTTTTACATTTTTAATAGAAAACCAATTTATATCAGAAGCCCATAATAATACATTAACCTAAAAAAATACTATTAAGGTATTAGTTTTTTAATCTCCTTTTTTTCTTAGATTTTTTTATTTTGAATTTACATTTAAGACTACTATCAGGAAATAATATATTGTGAAAAAAATTGTACTTCATCAAATGTGAGTCATAACCAAATCATTTCCTACAGTCTTATTTAGAATTCCTTTATAAATAGATATATGATCTTTTTTCCATTTCAATATGAAATTTAATCATCTCATTCTGATCATTTAGATCATCCTTTATATCTTTCCTTGAGCAATTGATCAAAAAAAGAGAAACATTTATACAGCTCCCACACAAAAGATTAACATCTCCATAAAGATATTTTGTAAGAAAAGCAGCTAATAGTCTATATGAAAAACATGCAGCAAAACAAGATAAGCATTGTAACATATTAGTAAAACCTACTTTTGCATTAATCTACAGTACCTTCAGAGTTTCCTAATGAAAAAAGGCAAAGAACTTGTACCAGAACAGAATACCAAAGGTAAATAAATTCAGTAACACAATAGGATAATTCATTTCTTATTTAAATAGAGTTTTGGTTATTTTGATGTACTTTTAAAATGCAAGAACCAAGTTTCATACACAAGAAATTTGTTTCCTTAATCAAGGTACAAATTTTTTGCCTGTCTTCTCTCAATGCGCTACTATTACTTGGAAAATGCAAAAAAGGATGTGTTAAGTAATGATAATGGTGATTTAAAGAGACATTCATCTTTATATCAAGCATCATATTTATCTCAAACACAAAATTATTTCCTGCTTAGACAGTACACACATTTTATGTGTGGGATGCATAGCCTTCATCCCTATTGAAACCTATATGAGTTTAATATTGGGTAAAGAGCAAAACAAAAACTAGTTGTCTCTTTAAATGTTAATTTAATATTTTAACCCCCATGCAGTATTTTACAAGCTGCTCACAAGATGACATGAAACTTGTTAATATGGTTTAAAGCAACACACTAAAAATATGGGAAAACGAACTAAAAACGTAACGTTTTCCTACTATGCATTTTCCATAACAAACAAAAGAAAAAAACACAACTTTAGTTTCTGTCAGGCAGACGAAGTCTTTACCTGAACCCTAGGAACAAAAGGCGTTGTTCTTCTACTAAGGCTTTGGCTCTGGTAAGCAAAATTAAAGAAAAAGCAATAAAACAAAACCAAAAAGGACAATACGCTGGAAACTAAAAGACCAAAAGTGAAAACAAAGACACACAACTATTACTTTAAACACAGCTTTACACCAATGACATATTTATCTAACACAAATTATTTTAATGCAATGCATAAATTAAATCTGCAAATATGTTACCAAATCATATCAAAACCCTGTGATGAAAATTCCAGCCTTAGGGAAGTCAGCAAGAATTTTGCCACTGATTGCCCAGGAGCAAGGATTTCACTTTACTGGTCTACAGATAATATTTACGATAGATTCATAAATAACATTAACAAAAGGAGCAGGTCAGCAAAGTATGACTTAAAAGCAGGGTTGGAAACATAAGTTCAGCTTGACCATCTCTTTCAGGACAATTGTAGATGCATATTCAGAGACAGAAACAAGTACAGTTCACACACTGACAGCTTTGGTTGCTTTCTAGAGTAAAACAAGTAAAAGGTTTTCTCTTTTCTGCAACTTTAAGAGGCATTTCTATAAAAAGCCCTCCTAAATACTTTAAAAATGATTAAAAGAAATTTAGTGCTATCTGGTATTAGCAATACATGGGGGAAGGTACAACTGATGTATTTCACTTCTCTAGCAATCATGACAGAAATGACATACGGTATATACAGAAAACCCTTGTGTGAAATGGGTTCTAGAGCATTTAGCAAAATTGGTAGTTGCGCTGCACACATAGATGCATTTATAACTCTTACTTTTCTGATGTAACACTTCAGATCTCATACAGCCTTGTGGCTTCCAGTAGCTACATCAAGACTACATTACTACAGGCAACACTGCCTAAGGTCCTGGACTAGCTACAAACTCCAACCACTCTCCATCTTCAGCTTAGGGCAACAGCTAATGGAGTGGCACAGAAAGGGTATCGAGTACGGGGAATAGACAGGAACAGGAGCACATGTTGATACCTGAAAGGGCCAGTGAGTGGGGGAACCGGAGCAATGGGAGGAGGTCACAACAACTACAGCAATGCTGCAGACTTGAATCTCCTTTACCTCCCTGCTCAGTTTTCCTGAGATTATTGATCTATTTCAAAGCGATGGAAAGAAGCTACTAAGCAATATTCACTTCCGTAAGAAATGTACCCGAAGTATGGACATAGGCAGTATGATGATGGTTCTGTCACCCTCTTTGCTTACTTAGCATGCACAGATGCTGGAGAAAGCTGTTCCATAAAGTGTGTGAAGTAATCTGCTCTCACAGCAAGGCAAGAGGATATATAAGAAAATTTGACAGTCTGGATCACAGGTTTTGTCTGATGTGCTTCTGTGCTCTGTGAGGTGCAGCAGCTGCACGCTGTTTCGCCCCCCCACCCCACAGAGGCAGTACTGCATAGCCCAATGTATGGGTGCCAGAACGTCACCTACTCACGTACAATAAAAGTAGATCTTCAGCTTCCTTCTGCTCCATATTACAAGAGAAATACAGATATTCCAGAATATTGCAATCCTAAAAGGGATAGAGTGTCTCCCACCATGCGCCAAGGACCCTCACCTGCCATATTCTGCCTTGGAAAGGGAGGGCAATAAGCACATTGCGTGCACCACCTAGAACTTCCCAGGTTTCAACATTAGAGCAACAGCAATTTTCTTGAGTAAAGGTAGAAAGGGGAAAAGGAAAAGGTGAGAGGGGGAGGGGGAGCATGTCTCATACTTGACCTCATCCCCCCCAATATGATGACATATTATGACCTTCACAATGTACAATATCCGCTTTCTAATATGCTACAGAATACAATTACAACTATAAGTACAACAACAATTACAACTATAATTAATACACCAGTATTTTTACTGCTTTGTAAACTGAGTATGTATGGAAATTCAATTGCAGTGGTTCTGTGATTCCATGGTACAAGGAAATAGATTAATTTTATAAATTACACCCCTTTTCTGTTAGAATTTCTACCAGTACAAAAATGAAATATTGTCATTTTATACCTGTATCCATTCACACAGTCTTCTAGTCATGTTATCAGTCTCTAGACCTAACTACTGCAAAAGCATTCCAAGTTACACTTTTCATGCAGTATTGAAAAAGTAGCCAGAATGCAGTAATGAAGCAAAGAGCACCAACACACAAAGAATACTGACTTTTTCAAAATTATATTAAAGGAAAAACAAATCAGTGAAAAATCACAGAAACAGGAACCAGACAAAGCAAATAATAACAAAACAATAATTGCAATAACAGTCAGCTACTCCCCTGAAAGAACAACGTGGATCAAAAATGCTATCAAATAAACTGCACAGGATACAGATAAATTATTTATACACCTTAGTATGTAACAAAAAAATAGTTTACTGTAGCTGCATATAATTTGCTCAATTAAATATGTATTTGGGCAGAATAATTATTTCCTAGCTATGTGAGATGGTTTGCTTCATGGGAAATCCTATTAGACAGCTCTGAAGTGTCACTGTGACCTCAACAGAAGAAAAAAGGTACACAGACCAATGCCAATACAGAGCAAATGTGGAAGACTGAACAGACAAAGACATCCCTGAATACTAGAGAGGCATCACTGCAGCTAAACTGGCTAAAACCATACTGAACATAAAGAAATACAACCCAAAACACTATTATTATAAACACCTTTAAAGGTCAAGTGCCAGGTCCTGCACTTGGG
>NW_010557008.1:76607-77306 GCF_000687285.1 Phaethon lepturus | reverse complement strand
GAGAGGAGAGGAGAGGAGAGGAGAGGAAATGCAGAAGAGAGTGATTTGTGCCAGGAAGGTCAGAAGCAGGAGAGAGGAGCCCCAGAAATGACACCCAGCAGCACCACGCAATGACAGAAGGGAAGCTGAGGGAGAAGGTGGCAGCCGCTGGGATGCAGCCTGGGGTGAACTAGAAGAATAATTTAAAAAATAACTCTCTCTCATAAGTTAACGTTGGAAAGCATGGAAGGTCCCATGAAAGAAAGCATCAGCTCTCACCCCTGGTGCAGGACCCATGGACCATCATCTCTAAAACCCTTCCCAGGCAACTCTCTATCCAGCAGTAATGTTTTTTCTTTGGAGCAAATTAAAAGCTGAGCCTGAAGTGCTGCTGCCTGCAAGCTCGGAATATAGGAAACATGACTGATACTGGCCATGGCTTTTTGACTGTCAAAAAACATCCTACAGATATTTAATGGGGTAACCATGTGTAAACAAAACTTGAAAAAGGTCTAGTTAATTTTAGCTCAGAAGAGTCAACTTCAACCCCAAAGCAATCACGCGCTCCTCTACGGCCTTCCCCCTCCTGGTATTCGCATTCTTTTCCAGCTCCCTCTGCACGAAAATAGCCTTAATCCCCCACGCTTCCTGAATGCCCCATTAAATACAAGTTATTCTACAACCTTTACACATCACGTAGCTTAAAAAGTCATTAAGCTC
>NW_010557008.1:68588-76576 GCF_000687285.1 Phaethon lepturus | reverse complement strand
CCCTACTGTACGTTTCCCAGACTTACGGTTTTCAGTAGCGATGTTGAGTAGGTAGCGCTGAGCAGGGCTGCGTATTAATAAATTTGTTCAGCAAGTGTTCAGTTTAAGATCCAAGTACCAGATGCATCATTCATTACTCCAAATGAAATTACTTAGAGAACTTAAAAATATGTACAAGACTTCTGCAACAGACAGCAGAATACAGCTCATCATTTGTTCTTCATGCTAAATTAATAATCTACACAATTAAATGCTTGCAATTAACAGGCGTTTATTATTTTTGCAGTGTATTTCTGTAATTGGTAATGTAGTATAAAAATCCTGAAAACTGTCTGGGGGTTCATTTGAGGGATTTATTAAAATTCCATGGAGCCTTACAACAAGTACCACCAAAATGGAACAATATCTACAGGAGAAAAACTACAGACATCTAATTACTGAGCAAGGTTTTAATCAAACCTCTCTATTTTCCTTCATTATAACAAAAGAAGTGTTTCGGCACTGGGCCAGGAAAATAACTGTAAATTTACATGTTCTTTGCTTCCGAAGAAAAGAGGTTAAAAATTCATTTTTAGCTCAATGTAGTAATTATTTAAAATCTCTGACAAGAAATGTTGAAATGTTAAATGTATTTAAAATGTAAATGTGAAACAAGAGGAAAAAATGGGAACTTCTGTTGCGGAGCAATTCAACTCATTGGCTACGTTAAGGAAAACTTCCCAATAGTGTGAACAGTCGAAACACTATAGCCTAATTATACAATATACTGAAGTCTGTCATCATATAAATTATCTGTTGACCCTTTAAGTATATTTAGTCATACATTCATATTCAGCCTCACCTGGCCTACAATATTGTATTCTTCCGTCTGTAGCCTCTTTTTAAAAAATGTCTGAACTAAGCCAACTGCAAAGCTCTTTTCTGCAGATATTGTCAGCAGTTCAGACTTTCCCCCATCCCACAGACACGGATGATGGTTGTAACTGGTATAGAGCCTGGAAATGAAGTACAAAAGCTTCCCAAAAAACAACTTGCTTAAAAATTTTGCAGTGTTGTTCCATGCTTTTTAAAGTACACCGACTTCGTCAAAGTACCATTCCGTTCTTCCATTCTTGAATCATCAAGGTAATATCATTAGTCTTTATTTTTTTATTTATTTTTTTAGGAGCAAAGTGAACCTTTTCTAAGTAGGGTAGCAAGAAAGAAAATTCTAAGAAAAATTAAGGGAAAAATTTGCTAGCATCATAATAACTTGAGTTTACACAGTTTTTGACAATCACCGTGTACACGTTTATCAGAAAGATTTTAAATAATTCAAATAAAAATTACGTTACACCAAATGTAACACATATCAAGAATACCACACTTGTCCAGTGACTTCAAGAACAAAGCTCTAAGCTGTAACCTGAGTTCTGAAAGAAAAGAAAATCAGCCGAAGTAATATTACAGCAATTAATGCATGACCATCTCCCAGAAGGCTCCAGCAGCCACACCTTGTGCATTCAAGGGACTTATCTCCACTCTCACGACTGATTTGCAAAAGCAACCAAGGCTCTCCTGGGTGGGAAGAGACTCATTCTCACAGACAATTTTTCCTCCACTACTGTGCATTAACAGGTTTTGTACATCTAAATGTAGAAAAAAGTGTTATCTTTAGGAAAGGCAATCTATGGGAGTAAGCCTCTAAACTGGACATTTGTAGCAAACTAACCGAGCAGATCATCTCAGCGAGCATGACCGGCAATGCAGCACTCTGCGGAGCCAAATGCCGCGGGCAGCCCGCAGTCCTCCATCCCAGGAGATACCCGTCTTTCTCCAGAGCAGCTTTCCACTTCTACTCTTAACTCTTCTCTTCATTTCTTTGCAGAAACGCCATCATTTGGCTGTTCCCATGACCTACTTACTCAATAGTGCATCTTCACCTTCTGGAAGCAACTTAACACTATCTACCGATAAAAAGCTAAAGGTGGACAAAGAACGCTCTATACAGACTGCAGGTGAAAAGACATTTGGAAATAAAAATACGACAGATCTTACAGTATTTTAATGTATCTGCAGAAAAATGGCATGTGCCTACGTTCACCTAACAGGAAACTAGCTGCAGATTATTTTAAAATAACAATACTGGAAAAATAATACAAGATGAAGAGCAGAAGGCGAAGTGAAAAAAAGAGTTAAATCTGCAGTGCTTTAAAAAAGCACATACGAACTGCAAGACAGCCATCCTGACAGAGGCCATAATGCTGCTCCACCACTGGCACCAGCAGAGAAAGATGCTTAAGCTCACGCTTAACTTCAAGCCCTCAGCTGACCCCAGTAGCTAGGGTTTATCAGTTTGACAGTCTGCCGTTCCAACTCAGCTGACGACAGCCAAGTACGAGCACAATATTCACATGCTTAAAATTAGTCGTGCTCAAGTGCTTCGAGGTATTGGTTCCATATCCCATCTCATCATTTAATTAAACCACCACATTGCTCAGGTTATAGGTATTTCTGAGCACTGAGGAAGGCCTAAATGACTGTCACAACTCGTTCCTCTGTTCCTAAAAATATAGCTATAGCAGGAAGATGCTTTAAAATGCCAAAATGTTATGAACAATTTTGATGCATTTACCAGTTCTCACTATTTCTTTCAGCTAGTTGCTGTCAACTGAGTCTGAGTGTATCTGCCAGCCAAACTGATAGCAAATATCAAGGCACCATGGAAAATTTTCTTGCACGCTGCTATGGATGGTATGTATTGCGCGGCACTATTACACCTCACATGGTTAGATAGGACAAGTCGGTATATTTAAAGGTGTTAAGTTAATACATTTGTCAAATATCATATGGAGGGCTCTTTGGCTGGCTTAGCTCTTGTAAAGCCGTCTTGCCTAAAAAGCAGCTTGGTTTAAAGTTCTGCTTTTTACCTTGGCACAGCCTAAACTCCTACAAGTTAGTGTTTGTGCCTGTGTGAATGTATTCCAGCAAGTTCAGAAGAGACAGATGCCTGTTGGAGGGCATATATAAGTATAGTCTAAATAGGCATACGTAAGTATAGTCTAAATTAGAGCTCATGATTGCTGCTAGCACGGGATCAGGAATGAAACACTGTCAATCACAAAACCTGCATGCTTTGACTTCAGCCTCCTCTAGGATCCAGTCGTCGCCTTCCTGAAGGGACAATATATCAAAAATCGCAGTGTCTTCATTGCCCTGAATAAAACGTATTTCATCAAAACACACTGAATCTCAAGAACAGGATTTACAGGTGCGAGCAACAATTCACTGCTCTTGGAATAGGGGTGAAAATCGATCAGAGCATGCTGGTGAGCTGGCTGTGTTACAGCTGCACACGACCTGGTTGTGTGTACCTATATTCGGGTCATTTCATGTGCTTTCTAAAGCCCATAAAAGGTTTTTTTTCTGTTTTTCTAACTCAGAGCATATTAATAAAAGTTTAGAATAAGATTTTGCAGGTCAGGAGAAAGTGGAATAGGCAAGTGCATGCTCACTTTCTAAGAAACCGGGTTTGGTTTTGTATTTTAATTTCATATATTTTACTAGAAAAAACTTTTTTTCAATGAAGAGACTTCTTTAATGAAAAATTTTATTTGGAATTGTTTATTAAAATTGCATTTTGCTGTAATACTATCACACACTACACCAATAAAATGTAATCACACCTTGTCCCAGCACTACTTTAACTTACGTTTCTAAAAGCAATCCTCGTGCGGACATTTCTCTTACAACTCGTGATTGCTTTTTGCCTGAATAGATATTAAAACCGCTTAAGAGCTCAGATTTGCAAACACTTGTGCACTTCCGCTGAGCTCTTTTGCAGGTGAAGGCGGGCTGGCGGAGCCTGCTGCCCTGAGCTGGCCACGCCACCTGAAGGTGGTGCAGCCAGGTTGAGGCTGCACGTCCCACCGCCCCTCCAGCTGCCGGGCAGGCGGGGCGCACAGCCAGCAGGGACCCCGCTCCCCAACAGCCCCCTGCAGCAGTCCTCACCTAAAATCTGTTACTATTAGTTACTGCACTGGAAATGCATTCCTTAGCTTACACTTCCTACTCAGAAAGGAAAACCAAGTTTCTTCTCTTCCTCTGCTAAGCAAAGTTTTAGCAAAAAAAAAAAAAAAAATCAACAACAAAACCATATGGGGAGCAGAAAACTGACCACAAACATTTTTTCTCAATTCAGGATCACCTTAAAGATCAATGGGACATAAATTATTTGTGAGCCCAGCTATTTCTGTAAACACTGCTGAATGTTACATCAAAGGCAAAGCAAAAAGCCCATGAAAAACAGTACAAAACAATTTCCCCTAACCTACTTCAGTCACTGACTTCTTCGGTGTTTCTTCTAAAGGAAATAAAAATATTTCTATGTGCATCATTTCAAAACTGATATTGATGTTTTAAACAAATCACTCCTTATGTGTTCAAGATAACTCCAAAGTGTCATGATATTTTCTGTGTGTGTCGCAACACTCAGGCAAAGTGCGGTATATTAAAAATGGTATGTATGCTTTCCCCTACCACATCTTTACTTCATTTTGGTTTAAAGTAACTTTATATATTTTTGCATTATAGGATGCTGCTTACAGATATATCCACAGGTACAAAATTTTGCAACACAAAGTCCAGAGAGAAGCTTTCAAAATGCAAAGCAGAGTCAGCAACTAGGCTAACGTTTATAAAACAATACTAATCTTATGAAAAACAATCAAAGCACAGGGAGAAACCACTGTTCTGCGTACAACAGATTTGACACGGCAGAAGTAAGCATTGCTTACCCTCCCTCAGGCAAGTCCTTTGCCTGCCCAGAATCTCAGCGTTAGAGGCATTTCCAAAGGTAAACGGAAAACTGGGCTCATACAGACCGTCCGACTCGCCCTGCGCAGGGCACACGATGCGTAGCCCAGGGCTCTCGGACGTTAAATAAGGACTGTGACCAGCGACTCTGCTGTGGCAGAGGGAAATGACGCATCGAGTATTAAACTCTTCCTCTGCTAAGCCTTTTTTTGCTAAAACAACTTTAGAACTAAGTGGACACTTGTAATTTGAATGAAAAGCAAGCCAATGAACCTGGGAAAAGTACGCAGGCCCATAATTTGATACGGTAAAATATGTTCTCTCTTTCTGTACAAGTGCTCAACACACTATTGTTAAAAATATGAATTTTGCTGTTTATCTACTTCAGACACATTAAGATTATCTTAAGAGAATCTTTTTCTTTTTTCCTAATGATCAATTAGAAGTAAGATTTAGTTATACTTGATTTGTTCACTTGTAGCCGAAAAGGAAAGCACATTTGTTTTTAATTAGATTATTGGCCTTTGTCAAAACTTGCTAAACCAATTCTGAATCCTTTCCCGCTTCTGAATGCCTCAAGGCCCGCTGTAATTGGGGTAGTGCTGGCATGCCGAGGGGCAAAAGGAAAACTGCTGGTTTAGAGCACCCATAGCCAAAGTCCCTTTTGGTGGCAGTGTACCGAAAATCCATCACCTTTCTTGCTTTCCACATTTCAAGGGAACAGTACTTTCACAAATGGCTGAAGGAGTTCAAACTTTGATTAGCTTGAAAAAGACATGAAGTTAGTTCTGCTGTGGTATAAACTGGGATTTCCAGCTGCAGGTGGACCTGGGCATCTAATCTGTGTCCTGAAGTGCTGCGCTATCTGCCTGCGTTTCTCCAATAAACAATATATTACTTTTCTGGCTGTTGCCATCTGGCAAAACTGCTTGAGTTTAAATTTCATAAATGACCATCACACTTAATTCTTTGGGGCATATTCTGTAAGCATACAGCTTATCATAGCTAATAATATGATTTACTCTATCTAAATTAAATTCATTTTACTGAGAAATCTTGGAAGTTACTGCACAATTCAGCTCTTTAACACAACTCAGTACGCATGTCATAACTTAAGATCAGCTGATAAACATGTTTTCTGGACTAACTGCTTATGGTTATTTTCCCTCTAGCTTCTTTTAAAGCTTCACAGGAACAGAAAAGTTGGAGCTAAGCTTCGTCTCTCACCACTCAAGAGGCACCTCCAGCACACTCACTAGCACACGGCGCAGCCCAGTGCTGCTTCCACATATTCCACATCTATATTTAAATTTATATATTTATAGTTACACTACATTTAATAAAAATTCAGTACAACATTAAACAATAAACACCATTAGTACAGGTGGACTGCACATATACAACTATGTCTGCTGTTCTCAGATTCTAGAACAACGGCGACTTCCAAAGTGGCAGGTTTAAAGAATATTATTTACTGACATAAATCAAAACTTGATGAATAGTTGTACAAGTGGTTTTGGAGTCATCGCTTGGTCAAGCAAATATAGCCTTCTCTGCCCAGTTTCTGCTTTGGGGAAATTTGACTTCTCGTGATGTCTGCATACTTTTAGGCGTGCACGATCACTTAAGTATCATTTTCAATTTCAATAAAAGCACATATATACGGCTTAGACTGTTAGGAACACTGCAGTGCAGATCTAAATAACTCCCTCTGCCAAACTAGTGTTACTATGGAAACAAAACTAATGTGCTGTGACCACAGCTCTGACTGCATTACTTAAGACCATCTGGTTAAAACAAATATCTCTGTGGCACAGTGTATGTTCTTAATTGTGTCCTGATCTTTTTTTTTTTAAACATACACAAATACATTACATTTTATATAAGTTTTTTTTGGTATTATTTTACTCTGCTCAAGTTTCTGCCATGCTGTATGTGATTTTAGTTATATTTAACATGCTTATGAATAAATCCATCGCTCTCTAAGTTATCAAGGATGGATGAAGGTAAATGGTCTCAAGTTCCCCGTTCTCTTGCAACATGTTTTAGATGAGGTATCTTTTCCTATTCCTGCATCACAGTACCACTGACGAAACACTTTACACCATTTATTCTCCACCGGGAACACAACCACGTCGAAAAGCGAAGCCCAGCCGTGAGCGGCGCAGCTTCCCGCTCACGCTGAAGGTGAAAATTTTGCACGGTTCAAGTCAACTGGCAGCTCCTCCAGCAGCTCCTTGGTAGCACAAGGCAGAGTGCTTCCAAACTGGTTTGCTGCTTTGAAGCATTTTTCAGAGTAATAACTCAACCCATTCCCCGCCTCTAGCCTGGAGAAGTTTAATATTCTTAACTGAAATGTGTCACCACAGACACTATTCTGGTAAGAAATAAAATGCTTTTACAGCTAAATGCAGATTGATTAGATCGTCAGCAATACCAACGCAGAAAGGTGAGGACCACCTTTCCTATCTGTTTCTAAAAATGGAAATCTATTTTATCCCAGGAAAACCAGTAAATTAATAAATAGCTGAACTAGGAAACAAGTAGATCCATTTCTTATTTAGTAGATCCCTCTCTTATTTTAGTGCTTCTGCAGGACTGCAATATTCAATTCCTACTTAACAGGGACAAGGAATATATATGTATTATTTATAATATATGTTTTTAATATATACTGCCTTTTCTAATTCAGATCTATTAAAATAACTAGATGCCCACAAAAAACTGAAAAAAACCCACAATGAAAGTTTGTCTATTTTTTGCAAGCTCCCCAGAGTAACCACGTTTGGCAAAGACAGGCTTCCAGGCTGCACTCTTGAACTGCACTATCAGTTTGAGGACAGATAACTTGGGAAAAATTGAACGTAGCTGGTTTTCCAGTGATGAAAGAAGCTCAACGTTTTCCATTATGACAACTAAATACCAACAGCAGAACGATCTTCTGCCTGCCGCAGAACCTGGCCGTAGAGGTACATTCACTCTTTTGAGCGCAGCTTGAGCGTTCCTTAAAAATACGAGGTAGAGAAGCAAATTTATTGCACTGTGGATTATCCATGCTGCCGAGGTGTGAGAAGTGCACGAGTTAACACTGGCCAAGTGACCTGCAATCTCCTTTGGGCAGCTTCGTTGCATAAAGCCTGTGAGATCAGCGATCAGGCTGGGGAGGGGGCTTTGCGGAGGGAAGGCAGCAAGCC
>NW_010557008.1:0-68557 GCF_000687285.1 Phaethon lepturus | reverse complement strand
CAGCAGGAACTGGTGCTCCATCCAGGCAGCTGGAGAGCACTTTTGGCAAGAGCTGTGGTAAACGCACGGCAGCTTTAAGGAATTGTGGGTGATATTTTAAAGAAAATCCAGAGCAATTAATCTACGACTATGTTTGCTTGGATGTCTATCTACACAGTTCATCTAGACGTACTATCATGGTATGTGGGAACTTGTAAGGTCTCAAATTATATGAGGTGGTGTATACTGATCTTGAAAACTACAGCAGAAAGTCAAGAATTTAGTTAGGGCCTCCACCATTTTATGAAATATATATCTAAGGAAAATATTAATGTCCTAAATTATGTGTTTCTGAATGCCACCACTGGAGATGAAAGAAGAAAAGCAGCTCTCAGTACAGAGCTCCTCCATATCCCTCAGGGCAATGCTTTTTGGAACAACCTTTCCTCAATCCTGGCACTATTTCACTTTTTTCCCTAATTGAGAAGATGACTGAAAGAAGATTATTCTCTTAAAGATCACGAATGTTAAGGAAGCACAGTCTTGCTAGTTCATAATTACAACCAAGTATCAGATTGCCAACCCCATATCAGTCAGGCATTTCTCATCATTAAGAAATCGGTAATTGCAGCAGGAGATGACTGAAGGAATTCAGCCAATGTCTCTAACAAAAGAATCTATGTTGCCATTTATCAGATGGATATAGGAAAGTGAACGTCAAACTCTGGCTAGAGGCTCCAAGAAACCCTGTAAGGAGCTAAATGCAATGTAATTAAGAGCTGATTACAGAAGACCTGTACCTCCAGCACGGCATGCAAAGCGCCACTGCTCCCCGTGCCATGCGCAGATCATCATTCTGCCAGGAGCTCCTCGCGGGGCTGCTAGGAGGGTGTTCTCATGGGGACGTTTCCAAAGGGATCTGCTAGCGCGGCAGGAGCCGCCAGCCGCCCTTCTGCAGCCAAGAGCTGCGTGAGCACGCGACCGGCGTCGCTGGCTCTGGACCTCGGGGCAGCAAGTGCCACCCATGGAGCTGCCCCAGCCTTTGCTCCACTCCTCTTGCGTCAGCTTCAAAGAAGATACTAACGTAAACTTGCTCCTCCATCTCCGATAATTAATGGTGAGGTTGCTGCCATCTGACAGCTTAGTAAAGAGGCAGGAAACAGGAGAGAGGAGCTACTCCGACTGCAGGACAGTGTTAAAAGCTGAATTATGTTTGGCTGAGAGAACAAAAAAAAGTAAAATAAGTTCTGTGAAATGGATGATCTCAGGGTAGATACCTAAGAAAGCCTTACTTCACAGGATGGGGAAAGTGTCCAACAGTTTTTATCGTCTTTGCAAAGCCACATAAATACTCAGAACACTTAACAAAAGAAATACTGTTACACTTAACCATGTTTCCATTAATGATGGACATAGTTTATGCAAGACAATGGTGGCTTAATTACATGTCACCTCTTGGTATGGGCTTCACGAAATTAAGCTACAATCAGCATCTTTTCCACTACTTGCCCAATCCCAGCTCCTAGCAGAAACCTCCTCACAAGCTCTCTCTAAAGGAAGGACGTGGGGAATGGCTGGTGTCGAGGCTCTGAAGTGGTTGAAAAATCTTTCAGGAGAGGGTCATGGTGGGTGGTTACTTTGGGATACATCATCTAGATGTCCAACGTGGCAGAGGGAGAATGGCAGAGGAAAAAAACCAAACGCAGCAGGTCTCTGCATCTTTCCCCCCCCACCCAGGGTAGGGCCACAGCATGACGGAGTTGCCTTCAAACTAAATTTATGAGATCAAATTTCTCAGACTTAGAATACCCTACAGATTCCTCAAGTCCATTAAAAGTATATCTGCTTTTAGCATATAGAACATGAACGTAACTGTATATACAGTGCATTTTGGCGTGCACCCCAGGCGAAGCATTGCATATGATGACAAAATCAGATCAGCTCCAATTTCTCCTTCTGACACTCTGATGCGATGAGCATCCACACAAGTAGGTCCCATATTTCGTTCTATCAAATGTTTCAGGTGGATTCCGCAGCCATGAAGATGATGAAAACAAGAAATCCTATGGGCAGAGGATTTGTTTTCCATGCCTGGCCGGACCAGCTATCCAGTCTCTCCCATGATGCGTGGCCGCATGGCAAGCCGGACTCCCCAGCTCTGCCTGGCCCTCCAGCCATGTCTGTAGCTGCCCTCTCCAGCAGGGAGCTTCAGCTACCCTGGAGACAATGAAGACAACCTTTGCCAGCCTTCAACCATCTGCTCAACCACCTTGAACCCTTACACCTTCCATCTCCCTTTCCTTTGCTCTGGCTCTAAATCTCACTCCAAATTCCTTGTATTTAAGGGAAAATATTTCAAAAAAGCATCATGATTGCAACTTACCTTCAAAGTCCACACCTTCATACCTCATGGAGGTGTGAGCATACGCTTATGTGGATGAATACACTGCATGACTTTAGCATCGTTGCCCTCTCTTTTCCTCTTCTCTCAACTGCTGCTTCTCATTCTAACCTAAATTTAGATTTCCAGCCCTTCAGTCCAGATAGCATGTCTTGTCATGTCTGGGAGACAAACTTATTTCTGTCCCACTTTCCATTTTCATGTACCTTTCTTCCTCTTTGCGTACTCTTCATGTACAAGTCAACTGCCAACAGCCTGATTAACTCTGTTCCTGGCCACATTCTTTTTGCAAGGGATAAGGACAAACACCACAGTGAAAGTAAAGGAATATCTACACTAAAAAAGTACTTTATGAGATTAACATTATTGGATTTGTACTTGAAGGATTTCAGACACTACCACATTGCATTTGCTTCCTTTGCAAAATAAAATGTATTTTCACCCAACAGCCAGAACCTAGGCCTCCACCTGGACTCAAACTCTACTTGTTACTCTCCACCTTCTGTCAAGAACAGTACTACCTGCACGGAATATCCCTCCAGTTGCACTGGGATACATACACAGCACTAAGAGTTTTTAAGAGGATTACTGTGGTGTTCCTGGGGTTTAAAGAGAATAGAGTCACACATGAACAGCTGAGGGGACCCAAGGCTACTTGCAGATAAGTAGAAAAAAATCAGAATTCATAAATAGCAATTCTATCAAGAGTATAACTTCTTAATAAACGAAAGACATGGGTTTTAGAAATTACATACACATGTCTGAATCTTTAGCTCCCTTGTTTTCACTTTTTAGGTATATGCAAGTATCTGCAGATTCTTAACTTTGAAAATCAGTCACCAGCTCACAGACCAGCACATGGAAATTTTCCTTATTTTAATAATAAATTTGGAACACAGAATTTCTAGTAACTTCTATTATCTGGAAATAAATACAGTAAGTGCCTGTTTAAGCAAAAAACTCTGGATACCCTAACTCAGAAGCCTACATTTGGAGCACCCATTATTTAATAACGTGCCTTTGGCATGCACTGTTGATTCTTGTTAAGAATACTTTCTTTAAAATAGAAAAGGATTAACAAAAAGTTAAATCTTCAGTGCTTGACATGTGAGGATCACCAAGGAAACTAATCACTTGACTCAAAGAAAACAGTGCTTAGATTTAAGGACGAAGCATGCCCGGGATCCTGCGGGAGCTTTGTCTTGTTTGCGTTGAAATGCAGCATGTCCAAACCCATTTCTCCAACTTCTAAAATTTATTTATTAAACACTTAATGTATTTGTGCTCTTCAGTACTTATAAAGATGACAAAAATGTGTAGGTACTAATGAAGACTATTTAAGACAGTCTTCCCAAACACAGCTTCTTTCTCCCTAAATCATGTGTTTGGGGCACCACTTGTGTAATTCTACCGGGAAACTCCATCTCAGTAGCCTGGACCAGAGCTTCAGGCTCCATCTGAAACAAAAGCAGCCACATTGGTCTAATTTACAGCCTGGTGTGTGTGTGTATATACATACAGATATATATATATATGTATTTCACTGCATTCAAATATGTTTTCTTCATAAACGTACATTTTTTTACTCATTTTTCCTAATGAAAATAGGAATAAAACACTTTCCAAATGGATTGTTAATCTAAAAGCTCTTCATGCCTACACAACTTTAGTTTTCCTGTAAATTCTTTGCTGTTATGTTGACAATCTACATGTATTTTTAAAAGAAATTTCACAATTTCAATGTTTGATGCTTAAATTTTACACTCTGCTCTTTATATAAAAAAGAAAGAAAAAATATCAGATATCTCTCCTTGAACTTTTCAGTTAAATCTGGACGCGACACACCCAGGGAGTGACTTTCTTGAAGCATGAAACACAATTTGGGTAATTACAGGCATGTCCAAGTGTCCAGAGGTATCTATTTCTGACTGTTAACATTCCAGAGAGCTTTTGCTCTATTATAAACTTGAGCTCTTCCACATAGTTACCAAGTTACCATAGTAAGCAAGAGCTATTTGATACCATAAACTGCAACAGCTTTTTCGTTTTGCTAGAACTGACTGAAATGGTTCCAGCAAGCTCTGATGTACCGTCCATTATGATTGAACCAAAGTTTTCATGTTATCTTAAATTAGGTTTTGAGTAGATGATTAAAAAGAAATGTAGATACCTGCCCTTGGACTATCTCCATCGTTTGCATACCTGAACAGCAAACAGCTGCAGCCCTTTCACCCATACGTTAACAGAATAATCTGTATTTTAAAACACACATCCTGTTCCTAACAGGAGGAGTACAACCTGATGGCAGAAGTAATGTAAAGAATAATGGAAAGAAAGTGGAGAAGGCGAGTCAAAGTGACCAGAAGAAATAAAACGTAAGCAGATACAGGTAATCCCGGGCAATACATTTTAAACAGACTGAAAGAAAACATCCACATTACTTGTTTTTTCCTAAACTCTCCTTAGCCAAAATTTCTTGCTCAGTACTTGTAATTCACATACGCTGTGTAAAATATTCATATGATCATCATTCTAGCATACAGCGTTAAATGTGTCCATGTGGGTGTCAGTCTCAAAGCTTCCCCCCGCTGGTGTTGAGCAATCACACCTACTTTTAGACACAGTCCTGCCCATTCATTTCAGCAACGGAGATCAGTGATGAGCCTCAGCCTGGGAGCTAAGGGGAAGGAGCAAAGGCAAGAGGAGCCCTGTCCCTGTAATCAACACGATAGACACATAAACTCAAAGAGGTCATGTTAGCAATGAATCAGATCTACTGACTAATGACTGCCAAAATAATCTCCATTTGCTAGACGACACATAAATTTGTATTCACCCAAGAAGAGGGAGATCAAACTGGGGTGAGTGCATCCGCATAGCTGAGCTGCAGAGCTGGGGCCTCTGATAAAGGTCCTGGACCTGACTGTCAAGCAGGCAGTATGGTGACCATGGTGTCCATGCCGTATTTGGCGCATCCAACACCAAGCATGTAATGTGAGTACAAAAGGAATCATTTCTCTAGAGTTATCTTTCACATGAACTTGAACTAGGACTTTTTCTTACTGTTTGGAGGAGGTTCCGGCGGTGGGAGGAGAAGGGCAGGGAAGGATTCAGAGTCCCTTACGTGAGACACAGATCTCTCTTCTTTAAGTCACATGGCCAAACTGGTGAGACAGGGACTACAAAAGTGGGCATGGCAGGTGGAAAACTGACAGTATCCTCGACTGAAAGGATGGTGACCAGTGGTACAAAGTCCAACAAGTGGCCAGTTTCTACTGGTGTCTCTTAGGGACTGACATTGAGATCAATACTGTTGAGTGTCTTCATGAATAACGTGAACACTGGGACAGAGGATGCCCTCAGCAAGTGAGTGGATGGTACCAAGTCAGCAGTCAATACGCTGGAGGGCAGGGCTGTTACTCATAGGCACCTCAAGAGGCTGGAGGAATGGTCTGACAGGAGCCTCCTGAAGTTCAGTAATGACAAGTGTGAATCCGGCATCCTGTGTGGAATAACCCTGTGCAAATATATGGAGTGGGGCTTGACTGGCAAGGAAGCAGCTTTGCTGAAAAAGACCTGAGAATTCTGGTGAACCACAGTGGGAAACACGAGTCAGCTGTATGCCCTGGTGGCAAAAACACATGACTGCACTCGGGTGTATGAGCAGGTGGAACCAGCAGGCTTACGGAAATCGTTATTTCTCTCTATCTGGCATTTCTGACAACACTTCTAGAGTACTGAGCCCAGTCTTGAACCAGACTGTAAGAGGAATGTCACGGAACCTAGCCTGAATCTGATGTTTTAATCTGATCAGCTGCACTGTATCAATGAATGATATTCCAGCCTACAGACCCACATCAAGAAAGATGGCAGCTCTGTGGAACATTCAGAAAATAGTGGGTTTGGTACTGATTACTCGAGATAGTATTAAGGAAAAACTTTTACAGAATTTAGGAATTTTTGTTTTGACTTCTGCAACACTTTTATTTACTTCTTCGGTCTGTTTGTATCAAAAAGTATTCTATTCAAATGCTTGCACAAAGCAAAACTTGAGCTGATGATTATGGTTTCTCTAATCTTGGACCACAAGGTGTTGCAGAACAATCATCTGATCAGGCAAACAGAAACAGTATGTTATTTATGTGATCGACCATATAGCCAGTCTCTCTGAATCTCAACGATTAACCAGCCTATGGAACAGGTGCAATGAATTATTCGTGAGTTATTCCCAGGATTTAAACCGTGTACAAAACCATGTGAAAAACAATTACAAGAAGCAGACAGGAAGGGAAAACAATGGAATTATTTTGTTCATGTACAGTTTCTGAACAGTAAAATGGCCTGAATTCTATTAATTAGATGTTCACAGTAATTCCTTCATGCAAATTGATTCATAACACTGTTGCCAATTCTTTCAGCCACAAACGGGTCATTCACATAACAGCACAACTCTATTTATCTTGGCCACCCAGCCAGGATCAGAAGCACAGGCAGTATAGCCAAAGCTGAATGAGGATTTACACATTTTTTATTGAGAAACTTCATTTTTAACATTTCCCTAACATCAGTAATAAGAAAGCAATTACTTTATGTGCTGCAATACTTCTACAGTCAGCATTAAAAAATAATCTTGACTTCAACCTCCAAATTATGAGATTGATATATGACATGCTTAAGTTCCTCCCCCCTCGCTTCTTCACTTCTAGTGTATGTCAAAGTCCCATTTTCAAAATTTTCTCCACACCTTGAGGATTATTGATTTACTTAAAAGCAGAGAGAGAGAGAGAGGTGAGATTCTGACATAACCACCGGAGCACGGGGAAGTAAACCAAAAAGGAAGGGGCACAGGGTCAAACTCCCACCTACTGAAGTCCCCGGTCGTTTGCTGCAAGGATTGCACTCCAAGCAAGATCAGGAAGGTTGGCAACGTGACAGTTAAATACAGAAGCAGCCTTCATTAAGGAAGATCCTCCATTATCTATCTTGTGCTCACATATATAGTCAATCCTTCTGTTACCCACTGATTTAGAGTAACTGTTCAATGGCAATGAGCATCAGTACATAATACTCAAGAAGAGGAAATAATTAATTTGCTGTGGCTCACCGAGAATTTTGCCAAAACATCACTCAATACTCTGTTACAGTCACTGCTGTGTAAAAAAAACAATCTTCAGTAATGACAAAAAAGCAAAACTGCCTTCCATAAAAACCACAAAAAACATACTCTAAAAATTATGACTTCTGTTTCAGTTTAAAAATGCAATTAAAAGTGTATTTCTGTGTAAGAGTGAACGCACATACATCAGTACAGGATTTGTTGCATTGAATTAATGAGTTCAGCAACACTTGAGTACATTGCATGGTGTGGCAGAAACCAAAACGCGGGCGGAACAATAAAACTGGCATTTCTTATAGGGCACAGCATGTTCTCCGGCAGTAGATTCACATATTGGTGGTCTAAACCCATCTTCCACAGCATGTGCCCAAACCTTAGATGTAATAAATAAAACTGAATTAAATGAAGGCCATTCCTAATGCATCCTGGTTGGCAAAGCTTTCCTTGAGAATGGACAGGATTAAGCTGCCTTCTCACAAATGATCCAGAAAAGGCTGGTACAAAATTATCAAAACTAGTCCAAAACACTTTTTTTGCATGAACACCCTGTACAACCTTAAGAAGTGACCTCACCTCTCCTTTGCATTTTGCTCTCTGGCTGTGAATAATGGCATTTTTACCTTACCTATTACCTGGGCACCATTACAACAGTAATTACCTTATCATTTGCAAGACACTCACATGCTACAGAGATGTGGGCCAGAAAAGCAGTACCTCTAGGGAGATAGCTGAAATGTTTACAAAGGAAGATGTTCCCTCTTCCCCCAAGAAATAAACAGCGGTCATCACAAATTAAGGAGTCATTCCAATTTCTGTTCATGTGACACTGTTTTAACAGTAATGAAGACATGCTTTGTGAGGCAAATGAGTTTGATATTTATTTGCTCCTATTTAGAAAAAAAAAAAAAGAAAAAAAAAGAGTTGCACAAATTGGTGATTGATATCGGGAAAATGAATTGAAACAGTTCTTGGTAGACATCAGGAGACTCTGCCCATCTGGCCCTGGCTCCTCCAGTGCATTCAATGCTGCCAGAAATCCAAATCCGTAATTACAGCTACCCGGTGCATGAAACACCCACGCTCCTTCACCTTCTATTTTCTGTATTCACAAACCAAAGCTTGCCCTGCAGCTGGCTGCTTCCTCCAGAGCCCACAAAGCCCCAGCCACGTTGCTGTTTGCACGACGGGGCAGCCAGAGGCTCCGGGGAGCAGCGCCGAGATGCCCCGCTCTGGCTCCTGCCTCCTTGGCCGTGCCCGGCTGCTCCTCACATCCCTCCCACGTCCTTCCCCAGGCTCTGCGAAAGCTACAGGGACAGCACAGGGCTGGCTCTTCACAGAGGCTGTGCTCCTGGAAATCCAGCGCCGTGTGAGAAGATGGTGTGTGATTTCAAGTGATCAAGAGAGATTATAAAAGGACAAATCATTTGTTATTACGGGGCAGCACAATGTCAACTATACTGCAGGCACAGTGATCTTGTGCCGGATGAGAATATAGCAAACAAGGGGCATGAAAGCATTTTCATCAGACATCTGAGATGCAGCAATGATGGACCGCAGCTCTTCCACTTAGATTAATTGCCAGCAGTATTAATGAAATGCAAGTATATAACTTAGGGCACAAAACACTAGAAGTATTGAACTGACAAAGGGAGACATTTACACAGTCATAAAGGGATAGAAATAGAACTGGGTTTTGTAAAATATGGTACCTAGTGCAGAAGCACAGCTCCTTGGTATACTTCAACTGATGGAATCATAATTTGGGTTACCTAGCAGGTAACTGCAGCCAGTGCAACAGCCCGTCCTCTCCCCGGCAGCCCCTTGGCTGTTCTGATAAAGCTGCCAAACTGTTCAGAGAAATCCTCTTCCCAAATACAAAGCTCATGGCTCAGACCTCATCCCACCTGGAAATCTGCTCCGACTACAGTCAGTAGAGTATCTACTAAATGCCAAAAATTACAGGAGGCAAAGTTTTTATTTCCGTGTCTGGGTTTATCAGTGCAAATAGCCATTTTGCTAACACACATTCATGGCTGGAAGCTATGTAACTACAGCAAGAGTCACAGGAGCACTCCGATATCTAGACATAATCTTAGACATTGCGGATCAATAAGTCTATCTGGTATTCCTCAAGCCTTTCTCCCTTTCTTGAAAACAGGTATCTGTGATGGAGAAGCCAGGAACACATGCACTAGAAGTGCTATTGCTAATACCTCTGAGAAATGCTCCTGTGTGGGAAGAACAGCAATGGATGTCTGCAATATCTCAAGCACATATTATCACAGGAGTAAATGCTTTCCGTTGGTCAGATTCTGTATGAAAAATGTCTTTTACAGGGGAAGTTATTTCAAAAGAATGCAGCAACTTGAGGATTAGGAAAAAGAAAATCCCAGCAAAAGTAAATTTCCCCCTTTGTCAGTAGAAAATCCTGGCTGTTGAATTTCACTGCAATACCGTCGGCAGCGTTTCTGGTATTATATTCTGAATTCTACTATTAGTCTTTGTATTGCTACAGATATCTCAGCTGGTATCAAGGCCCTACTCTGCAGGATGTAAAAATGTAAAGAGACATCAAGTTGGGTTAGGGGTGACAAAAATGTAGAAGTTATGAGCAGGAAAACAAAAATATTGGTGACAGGACAGTAACTACAAGGGCTACTGTAGAATTGTCTTGGTTCATCAATATTTGCATCTTTACATACTTCATCAGCATATAACTTATCTGATGTGTGTCACAATGCGGTATTTTGTAATTCTAAGGTTAGAGAATTCCTGGTTTCAGCATCCCATCACATAAAATAATGATGCCCTAAAATAAAAATCTATTCCTGACGCTCATACATGCGACCATAAGTGTATGTTTATTTCCTTCACTTCAAGCTTTGCAGAACAATTGCTGCAATTTTCTCAGTGAAGAAGTAGAAAACAAAGAATCAAACGTTGGGAGATCAATTTTCACAGACCCCATCACTTGATAATTTAAATGCTAAGTACTGCAGCCAATTAGTCTAGACTGAAGTATCCGAGGGGGGCAAAACTCAGGTTAACAAATACTGCATATTATCTGAATAATATGGAGCAGAATTCCTACAAAGATGGATTTAGAGTCTGCCCATTATATGAAACAGGTGCAAAAAGTGCGTGGGAGAGGTGAATTCATCCCTCCCCTAAATGGCAGTGTAAAATAAAATTAGGATATAAAATTTGGGGGTGTCTCACGGGGCAGTTTTTAATTATATACTTAGCAGCATCTTTGCATATAATCATTACCTCAGCCCCCTCGTTTGCATGTATATATTCTTTTGTGCCATGATCAAAGAACAAAGGTTAAATCTTTCTGAAACTCTATTCAAGCAGTGAAAATTGAAAACAGCTATTTTGAGGCTTTGGGCTTTTTTGTGTTTTTCAACTGTCTGTATAATCTGCTTAAAATTCTGGTTACTTACTAACTCGTGTGTTCGTAGTGTGACACCTAGACAATTGCAGCACACAGGTGAACTAGCAGAGTTTTGAGGAGGACGCTGTCAGTGAGTGCCTGTTTGGGCTTAGGGCTGACAGTGACAATAACCCATGCACTGCAAAGTTCCTCCTTTTGTCTAAATAGAAGCTGTCAGGACCTGACCAAGGGTTTAAAACTCTAGAATAAGTCCTGGGGAGACGAACTACTCAGTAAATAAAGTCCTACAGGGTACATGGTATGAAAACAGCTCAGCAATTGCTCATATTAACAAAACCTGGACAGACGTATTTCTGGAACACATCCAGCTGATCCTTGTGACACATCACCAAAGACCAGAGAACACTGAGATACAGGCTGCCAACATACAAATACCACATTGACACGGGTCATAGTGCCAGGAAGCCTTTCAAGGTTCATCCAGACACTAGATACCTAACTTCACCTGTCATCCCAGCCTCCCAAACTGACTCAAATGCCAACTGCTGCAGAAAACCTCTTCCTTCTTCCAAACACAGATTTCTGAAGTGAGAGCCACCAACGGCTGGGGAAGACTTAGTTCCTGGGCTAGTAACCACTCTTCAGTAAAAGAAAATGCTAGCAGCTTAAACCGTGTTACTTTGCAGCCCTGCAGAAATCTTCTGTCACTCAGAAGATACTACATCAGCTCTTCCCTCCCATCTCCTGATGATCTGAAATTGTGCAATGAAAATACTCCCTTTCTGTCCCAGACATACAATCTTTAAGATCAGTTATGAACACCTAGACAGACCCTAGCTGGCTTCAAAGAAATAAAATGAGACTTAATTACCGCATGCTCACTTTTAAACATATTAAAAATTATTGTAAGCAAGCTGTAGGGGTTCTCTTTGCTTTGTGGCAGCAGAAGCTTAGGTTGGAAATTCTGGAGGTTGGTACTATCTAGTTCATAAAAATATGTAGAAGGGATCAAAGGGAATTTTTTTTTTAAGTTTAATGTTTTGCAGCTCCCCTCCAAAACTACTACAAAGCTCTATGTTCCCTAATAGTGGCTATTAGCAGTATGCAAATTAGGCCAAATACTTCACCGTACTGTAAGTGGTTTCAAAATCTTTACATTTTCTGTAGCTTTTTACATCTTTCTACTGCTACTTGATATCACAAGTGTTCAAAGTAACACCTGATAATGACAGAGAAATTACAACTCTAACAAAATCTTCTTTCATCAGGTTTTGCCAATGGTCCTTTTTAGAAACTGCTCCTGCTCCTTCCCTCAGCTTGCAATTTTAATGACCTGCCAGCTATAAAACAAAGATATGCTTAATTCCCAAAGGTTTTCAATCTTTCCAATCACCAGAATTGAAAACCTCAAAAGAAAGCAGTTTCGTCCTGAAAGGACACTAATGACCCTGCCAAAAAAATGCATATTAGCAAAAGCATTTCTATGTAAGCCACAGTTATGTACTTTTCTGAGGTACAGACTCACTTGCAATGATGAATGATATATAGTAGAGATGGAGGAAAAAAGAAAATTTTGAGCCAGATCAGATTAATTAAAATAATTAAGTTTTAACATTAGGAGTATGTGACCATTTTGGTGATTTTTATATACGATTCAAGATACTGTGTTTTCAAATAGATGGATTTGCTAACCAGTGCTTATATTCATACAGAAATATTCCACAAGAAAGGTTTGTTCTTTTACAAGTACACAGCATTTTTATAATCATGAGTTTAGATTAAAGTACATCTACAGCTTTTAACACCCCAAGTAGTACTGCAGTTGTGCAAAAATTTTTCAGCCGGAGAAGACACAGAAGCAACCCAATGGCATGGCAAGTTTGCAACAGACCAGACGCTGGCAAAAGCAAGGCCACCAGCACGCCCTCGGCGCGAATAAAGCAAGCCTTGGGCTGCGTCAGGGGGAGCACGGCCAGCAGATCAGGGGACAAACCCCACTGACTCACCCCACCTGGGCCACATGAAATACTGTGACCATTTTCAAGCCTCTCCCAGTTCAAGAGGCATGAGGCAGAAGGGAAGAGGGTCCAGAAAGTAACTGGGGCCTGGGGCACATGACCAGCAAATGGAAGGAGCTGGGCTTGTTTAGAGACGGGAAGATGAAGCTGGGGTAGTGGCCTGCAACTATTCCAAGGGACCTTATCGTGCATACACATATGGAGAGATGCACAGATTCTATTAGCCTTTGATAAATTAGAGCAGCAATTTAAGTTGTAAACGTGTCAGTAGGCCACAAGGGCTACAACAAGGAACCCTTGTTTCATGAAATAATTGTATTAATAAGGCTAATTCCATCCTAAGCACAGGAACAGTCTGCCAGCAGGGTATTCTCCGGGACTGGAAAGCTGCAGTAACTATTTCCGTTGCACCACAGCCCATTACGAAGAGGACAGCAAAGTTCAACCTTTCTCAACAGACTCATAGGTTTGTCACGAGACGTACCTGAAACTTCAGTTAGCAAAGGGCTATTGGGATTTTCAGTAGCAGTTAATTGTTTCTCATTATGCACACATAAAAAGCTGCATAATGGGTGAATTGACTGGAAAATACTATAATACAAGAAAAAATGTTTTTGACTAGTAATAGGCTCTAGAGAGCTCTTCACTGGATGTATGTTTTATTCTTACTATGTTGGAAGTCCTCTGGATAGATTAATTCAGTACAGGTTTACTCTACGTCAGATTTGCTGGAGATAAAGTGAGGATGATTCAGGAGTGACACCGTGAGATACACTTGTTCAGCTTCAGCCTCTTCCAGAGTCTTCCTTTGGAAGAGTTTGAGAGTAGGAACAGGCAGCAGAGAAGGAAGCCCAGCAGGATGTAAAACACCAGGTGAGGTTCTCCCTCCACGACGCTAAACATTAACAGCCTCTTGGAAAGAAAGAAGAATTTGAACAACATCCTATTTCTGTCACGCTCTGCCAAGGTACTATTTTGGATGGGGATGTTGGAGGATTTCTTTTTACTCCACCAACATTGTCCTTCTTTCAAGAAATGTTTCCACCATATGGTAGAAGTAGTCACAAAATCACAGAAAAAGTCATCTGGATATTCAGTCAACTGCTGTTTCCAGAAATTATGGCATCCTCAGTTATATAGGGAAAAGGCAGAAAAAGTAGGCCTTCACCTGCTAGTCCAACGACATGCTGGAATCTTGGCCTCTTCAAAAGAGTGGCTGAAACTAGGTTAAAACCTTCAATTACAAAATGGCAATTCACCTAATATACGGACTATGAGGTTAAAGAACACCCAGTTGCTGTATTTGCCCCTTCCCGTCTAAATACCAAAGGTCTGATTTTTACAATTATTGTGTCCACACACAGACACAACCCTCCACAAGAAAGAAGGGCTGCAGATGCTCACTGACATCTGAAGAACAAACTACTTACTTGTCAAAGGAACAGCATATAAAACAATAAGGGAAAAAAACATCCAAAAGGCAGCACGTCATGCTGCTCTACACTACTGGCGTACTGCTGTCACTGTCAATCCCTCTCCCCACTTTTTCCCCCCTTAACAACCATCTGTATGTCTTTCCCTCGATGACTGCAGAGGCACACAGGCATGTGTCTCCTGCCTTCCAACACCATTCCAGTGGTTCAGGTTCGCTATGCAGCACCTGCCTGAAGTTCACTGCAACCGCTCCTGCTTCCTTCAGCGCTTGCCTCCTATGTTCAGAGGAGAAGCAGCTTGGCTACAGTGCACTGTAGCACACGAATTTTATGCAACAGATTTATATTACGTGGAATAACTAAACATGGACACATCCAAAAAAATGGAGAGAATAAAGCCAAAGGAGCTGACGCTCTAGGAAGGGAGAAGTTTACAAAATATACTCTCATTTAAGTACAATTTGAACCCTTTCATAAAGCATACAAACAAAATTTTCCAAGTGATACAATGCAGTATAATTCAAGCCTAATGTTGCAGACACTAAAAGATCAATGACAAAGCGGATGCTTCATGTGTCTGTTTCACTATCCTGTGCACAGAAAGTGACTTAGATATGCTCAAAATTTGCACTTCTTCCTCCCCACAATGGCAAAATTGTATTGATGATCTTTTATCACTTCAGAAAAAAGCAAGTGCCAAAAAATGCATAGCAAGGGGAAACTAACTGGAGCTTGTACCTATGTGGGAAGCAGAATTAGATCTCTTAAATAACTAAAGGTATTTCTAAAAGGCAGCTTTTCTTATCACTATCAAAAACTCAGATATATTGCAGCTGAGATTAGTATTTTTAGTATCTGAATGGAAACGAATGTCTATTAAAACTGTGTGATGGCCTAAGGCTTTATAAATAACCAAGTCCCCTCTTTGCCAGTTGCGGCGATGACTACGGATACAGCATGCTAAGTTATTCCATCACAAGTCACACGCTCGCAGGAGCACTGCAAAGTGAAGATCAAGGTTAAATAGTTAGGGGGGATTTCTAAGCGGGAAGATGGCCGTGTGACCTTGCAGCTCTGACAGGCTCTAATTGAGGAAAATGTACTATGTAAGTACAGATGATACCGATGTTCTTCAAAGGAGATTTTTTTTTTAATTAGATACAAAGCATTTCACATGTAAGATGCCAACTAGAAAAATCAACAGTTCACATCAAAAGGTGTGCTGTTTCTAAAAGACCCCACATTAAATGTGAGAGAATGGATACTTCATCCCCAAATTCCTTGCTCATGCTCATCTGCTACGGAAATCTTTCCTGCACTGAAACTCTAATGCAGGCAGCTTTTAAAAAGACTCGGTATGAGTAGTTTCATTAGAAGGTGTATAGCTGGTTTGCAGTATTTCCATAAAAAATAGCACCGTTCTCACGAATGGTTTCCCAATGTGAGCTGATTAATATTCCAGCTAACGGTACTGTCCCAAACTTCGCCTGGCATTTCCTCCTTCTAACAGTTACACTGAAAATGCATTTTCACAATCCAGGCACGAAGGTGACTTCTGCCGAGGGGAGGAAGGGAGACTGGAGCCTGCCGGGGTGCCAGTTCCCCTTGGCTCGATTCTGGGGCCAGAAAAGCAACTCAGCAAGGCCATGTCCTACAGAGAGTTGAAGGAAAGAGGCCAGGACACTTCATACTGGGATTTTTCCCAGGTTTAACACTGTATGTTCATCTGCAGCTTCCATGAGTCACGGTAAACCTGAGACTGCCTGGCTGCAAATCTGGTAGCAAGCTCACCTCCCTTCTGCTGGCGCCCTGTCCAAGCCTTCCTCTCCAGGCAGGTTCTGCCTGTCCTTCCCACTCCCGTCTCCTACCTTATCCAGACAGTCCCAGTATTTGCTTTAGCAGCCTGGATACTCGCTCCCAGAAAGGTATCTTTTTACAGCTTTATAAACTTGGCAAAAATTGGGGCATGCTTTCACAGGAAAAGAACAAAAAAAAAGTTAAACCTTGTTATAGGGTACTGATATGTCAAAAAAGCATGGTTTTAACAGGCAAAAAGAAATTCTTCCTTGCTCTTTATTTCAGAACTAGCTTGAACGGTTTTGGAAGCAGTTTTCACATTGGAAGCTGTTACCAATGGAAATTTTGGGGTAGCCAAAATTAGAGGAAGCTGCTGCAGCTTCCAATGGTATTTCCATTAGTTTTATTACCCCTATCTCCACCTAACACAACACTCTTAAAAATTATGAGAAACACTTAAATGCCTCTAATTTTCCTTCTGTGTCTAAGGAAGCGCACAACATTAACCAAAAACGATTTCTTTAACCAAAATGACACTTTGGATATCTCATCATAATTTGACAACCACTTAGTCTACCTTCAAATCAACACTCTCTAAGTTTCTAACTACTTGTAATACAGGGCAAGGATGACCCATGTTTACATTTTCTAAGCCTAATTCACTCTTCTTTCTGAATGGTTAGAAATGAGAGGTGCTAAGAACCTAAAAAAAAAAAGTTATTATTTGTTTCTATATGATTATCAGAGGCAGACAAGCCTCAGATGACTCCAACCTTAGTAACTACTGCCAGAGTTGTTTCCACCCATTAGCAGTTGTCAACAGATTGGTTTTACTTAATGGGCAGCCTCACTTAGCTTCACCAAACAGTATGTGTTCAAAAAATGTGTGGACATGGCGCTTCGGGACATGGTTTAGAGGGCATGGTGGTGTTGGGTTAACGGTTGGACTCGATGCTCTTGAAAGTCTTTTCCAACCTTAATGATTCTGTGATTCTGTGTGATTCTGTATCTCCCTGGAAAAAAACAGAGTTTGCAAATCTTCACGTGAAGAAAACTAACACGATGGCTGCAGTAACATGCGTTTCAAAAAAGCAATGTAATCTGCTCACAGAACTTCAGGATATGTCTTTGGTCTTCTACTTTTTTAGTAATTCTTGTCATCTAGCCACGTATCCAAATTGGTAAGAACAATACAACCAACATCCTGAGACAGCAGAATTTTGCATGAAATACTAAATAAAATTAAAATGTTGAAAAATAACTTGATCTTTTTTTTCCCTAATTATAGCTACAACTCTTTTTCTAAGCAAATAAAATATAATTTGACACAGCAGATGATAATAAGACACAGAAGAAAACAGCTTTTCAAAAAGAAAAAGAAATCAAACTATCCCAAATCTCTCCTGTACCTGCTGGGCTATTTATTTCATAACCAGAGCAGAGCAAAGGGTTAGGCAGTCAGAGTACCAAGCTATTACACTTGTGATTTTGCTCATTTCTCTTGCTGTGATGGAAAGGTACTGGAAAACCTATGGCGAGTTCTTTCCCCCCCCTAATTAATTCCAAAATTGAAATTGAATTGAAATTAAAGGAGGAGAAAGATGAAATGAGCTGTGGCAGAGGTATCTGTGCCATTTACACATACTGCGTCCTGGGATGCTGTGCAAGCAGGAGTCTGGCCAGACTTTGCAGAGCAGTACGCAAGCACGGCATGGGGCTGGAGACTTAAGCTCTAATTAGGTACCCAGGGGAGGGCAGGGAGCCTCTCCCTGTGCCTCTGCCTCTCCCTGGTGATGCTTGGAAGTCAAAGAGGAGACAGAGGTACCCATCGTGGCACAGCTCTGCACAGGTTTCTCTTCATAGCCTGAGCAATTGCTATTTTCCCCTTATAATAGAATTTTTTTTTTTTCTTCTTATAAACACTGTTTTTACCCTCGTGAACAAAGCCTGGGGTGAAAAGATGGGAAAGGTTTGGGGGAAGATGATCTTTTGGGGTAATGGGGTTTCATAGCTGGACCACCAAGTGTCTGCTATTAGTATATGCTCTCATTTATACTAAAGAGGAAATACAACCAAGCCAGTCACACAGCAATGACTGGCTACGAGAAGCAGTGTCCCCAGGCAGATGGAGGCACCTATCCTGCTCCATGCATCATCTGGGTCTGGGCTCAGAAGCTTGCTCCAAAGCAAAAGAGCCTGAGTTCCTTCCTCATGCTTCGCATACACCATTTTTTTACAGAAACAGTGTCTGCAGATCAACACTGGTTGCCAAAAACCTGATACATTCAAAGACAGGCTCTCGTAATTACCAGAGAAACCTGTACACAAAGGAGCAAAAGGAACAATGCTCCGTGAAAAACAACCCCAAACAAGAGATATGAAAACAAGACAAAGGAAGATGTTGTTGAAATGAGAATTGCCAGTTCCCAAAACACCTGGCTGCCCAGAGAATTTGTGGATGCCCCATCCCTGGAAGTGTTCAAGGCCAGGTTGGACGGGGCTTTGAGCAGCCTGGTCTAGTGGAAGGTGTCCCTGCCAATGGCAGGGGGGTGGCCCTAGAAGATCTTTAAGGTCCCTCCAATCCAAACTATTCTATGATTCTGTGATTCTATGACTTTCTTTTCCCTTACCCTTTAGGAGTACAACTGAATAACATTTTCTGTAAAAGTAAAATCATTCTGTATTTCTTCTGTCATTCCGGGAGAGACAAATAAAAAACAAAAAAAATCAGCCTCTCCTTCAACCCGCCTGGCCCCAAGCAGCACACCTGAATCCAAAGAAAAGGTAATTGCCTCTCTGAAAATACTCGAATTTAGAAAAAAAAGTATTGCACTACTAACAGCATAAAGCTGTCCTACTGCACAGCATCTAGGCACCAGCAGTACAAATTAATAACCCAAAACCTCATCACCCGTTACACTCCGCTGCCTCAGAATCAACATGCAGGACTTTTTGCTGCAGGCATAGGGCAGCAGAGCGGTAGGTCGGCGTGAAAGGCCGTGTTCGAACTCCAGCTGTCCTGGAGGAGTTACCTTTAAACGAACAAGACCCAGCTGGAACATTTTCATTCCCGTAACTCTCCCTCTTCTGAGGACTTTGCAGTTTGCAGCCGGCGGTGCCTCCCTGCCCTGCCGCAGCATCCCATGGCAAACCACGGTCCCAAACACGAAGGCAGCAGCATCCCGTTCCCACGCAGCCAGACTCGCCCATCACCTTGACAACACTCGTTATATCACATGCTTATCGTTTGCCCTGATCTCTCCATTGAAAACTGATTTTTAAAATTACTTTTCCACCTCCTGGCTCCCTGCAGTGAAAATCATTAACAAGAACTTGTTTATTTTCTGACCTCACCCAACTTCACCTTTTTTCTTTTTTAAACAACTCTTTTTTTGAAATTACACCTTGAAGTAACTCTGAATCTAACAGTTGCCATTTAACACCTCTGTGAACAGCAGAAAATTATATTGCCATTTCTCTCTATTGAAGTTTTTTACTTTATTTCAGGTTTGTAGTTAGGGTTTTCAAGAGAATCCCACTCTACTCAACAGATACGTGCACAGATTTTACAGGCATTTGGGTTATGAATAATGTACCTAGCATCCCACTTGAAAATGATGCCAGTATGCCAAAAATGCAGCATCACAGGAACTTTGAAACTATTTCATAATGCATTCATGAAGGAAACTGGATCACAAAAAAATGTTATTGCTATTACCTGTGAAAGTCATTATGGTGAGGCCTAACGACTGCATTAAAGCAGCATCACACACTAACGGAAAACCTTTCAAATACATTGGCTGCTAATAACAAGCCAGTCTGTGCCAGCACGTACCACAGATTAACCACAATGATTTCCTTTTCTTGACAGAAATCTCTCCACAGAAATTTGCTCTACACTAACGCCTAAACCTGATTTTTAATGGTTCAGACGAGACATAAACAAAAAGGGTTTATCTTCTCAGAAAACAAACATTTCAAGGCCAATGCAATGCCTTCAAGATGCATTAGAAAAGAGCTAATTCTGCAAATGCAATTCCTTTTATTGTTCCAAGTTTCAGGGGAATGCTTTGCTGACATTTCTTACATGCACACTTGTTTTTTAACTCGCTTCAAAAATGGCTAATCAACCACAAAAATCACCCTGTTCAGAATCTGTGATCTTGCGATGCCCAACAGACAGGCAGGTTTGCATGCTCCTGATTAAAACATTTGCACATTAATTTGTAAGGTCTACAAAATCTGGAAATATTCTGACTGACACGTATTGAACCAGAATAGAAGTTCTCTTTATACTGAGTACATCACATATTGCTCAGGCTCTGTAACTTGCCCCAGAAATGGCAAATTTAATTAATTGGTTAGATTTATTTTTAGGTCTATGAACCTTTACACTTATAGACTGAACGAGTGCACTTTTATCGGAGCATAAATTGGTTAATAGCACTAAATATGCTGGTTTGCTACATTCACACAAATCCATCAAAGGTTGATTTCACTTTTTAATACTGGAAGGGTATGTTTATTAAGTTTCTTTGTTAAAATATCTTGGCACATATATGGCAGAAATTTGAGATGAAATGCATAACATTGATGTAACGACATTTTCTGTGAAACACAAAATAATCTGGCATACTCTTTTCTCCATCATATGACAAGAAATTCAAATACAATATCTCTGCTGGATATATAATGCTTTCCAAATTATAAATACATGTTTGAAATCTTTTTCCTTTTCTAGTTAAAAAAAAGAAACTAAAACAAGAAATTCAATTTACATCGCCAGCTTTATAATGTTGTTTGAATGCATTACCAATTTCTCTACCCAGACCCACAGTCACATATGATAAATCTTTAGGAAAGGCAGCAAAGAAGTAGTACAAGAAATCCACGACTGTGGAATGCAAAGAAATTATCCTCCAAAGCAGGAAACTGAATTTCCAGGTCTTGTCTGGTTCTGATGGTTTTCAGCTCTGCAGAGCTTTACATTTTTCTCTTCTTTGATTTAGCCTTTAGAAGCTGGTGTGGGAGGTATTATCTATTTGATGGAGATTTTTTTCTCCAGATTGTAGCCAAAAAAAGATGACAACAGGGGAAAAAAAGAAAAAATAAAATCTCATGTAAATAGCCTCAGAAGATGTGATTTTAAAAAAGGAGAAACCTGCCAGCCACAAATGAAACCACACTGTATTTTTTCTGAAACAGAATTAAAATTAATTCATTAACTGCATCTGCTAAGAAGTCAACCAGCTTCTATATAGAATGAGTTTCTGCTAAGGAAGATGACTTCTTCCCCACACCTCACTCATAGAGTTTGTATGACAGAAACACACACCGACTGTGCTCTCTTGTTTCAGACAACTGAAGAAGACAGAGGTCAAAGAGAGAAACCTACTAAAATGGGTTCACCACAACAGAAGGATTATATAACCTCAGATATAATTTAAACACGCAATAAAGAGGGATAAAAAGGGGAATGAAGGTGTTCAACAAATGACTCATATGTATATGAGAAAAAGCTCACCACATCAAAACCCAATAATAAACACTTTACTCCCATTATATTATATTGCTGGGACTGCCAAGCAAGTCTATAGATATTAATAAAATTATGTAATTATTGAGACTGGAATGAAACACAGCAATAGCTAAAATGCTTTGCAGATGGCACCCAAGACTATTATGTCTACTCTTGATTGTAAGTTTGCTCTTAGACACTCTGACCATGTGTGTAAAAGCAAACAGAACAGGCTTTTTATTTAACTTATTCTTAAAAACTGATACTATAAAGCCCAAGTAAAGCAAAAGGACTACAAATCTACTCCCAAATTGCTAGGCAGAGAGGGTAGAGCTTGCCTCCACCTTTTTCAATTACTCAGGAATCACATAAACAGCTCTTAATGTTTTTTTGTTTTCAGAGTTGTATACGACAACCTCAGTGTTGGAGAAACACGGAGGCTCTTTGTCTAAACAACAAAAAAACTGCAGCAGGCTGTGTCCTGTACCTACTCTGTGGCTGTGGGAAAATTAAGTAAAAACAAATAAAAATAAGAGCATCTTTGACAGAAAAGGAAGAATTATTTTTAAATTAACATTTCAAGTTTAAGTTGAAAAAATACGGTCAGACAGAAGGACAAAGTGCATTTCTTCCCAGACTACAGAGAACCAAACAAACTACTGAACTGCTTCAGAGGCAGCAGAACAGTAACTGTGTGTCCCAGCCGATGAATGACCTATGCAAACTTTTCCCTGATGTTACTTAGCAATAGCTTATTCAACCTCCTCTGAATAAAGAAAGTTCGTCTGAAATCAAGGGGTTAAATCCCTCTTCTCATCTTCCTCCTCTCCTCAGCTTCCCACACAAGATTGAACCTATTTCATAAATGAGAGCTGTCCTCCTACGTAAGACTTATATCAATGGAATCACTCTTTGAGGATTGCAGGCTCCTTCTATCCCGGCACATTAAGCAGTACCAAGGAAAGCTCCCGGGAGAAGGAACCTGATCGTCTACACTCTCATGGTGGGAGATGGTCCCTGGCAGCGCCTGGCCCCAAACTGAGCAGTGCTCTCCCAAGCCAGTCTCTGGCCCAGCTCCCGAGGGAGCTCTGCCCATCCATCAGTTGGGATGTGACCAACCCATTCTGGAGTGTAACAGTCGACGGTGCTGGCCGGGGCTTCCCCGTGCCAGCCGGCCCTGCTGCCAGAGCAGCCCTGGCGTTTAGATGCACCGAAAAACCACAACAGCAGACCACCAACATCACACAGGGTGTGATGTTTTACATGTATGTGTTTTTAACGGTCTCCTGCCTAATGTACAACCGTTATTTAAAAGTGACTTTATGAACACAAAACAGAGGCTGTAAGTACAGCTGCCTTTTACAGCTGCACCGAGCAGGGGGACCCTGGTTTTCAGCAAAGGCATTCAAAAATGCCTAGATTGTAGTTCTTTAATATGACAAATGAAGCTCATTTCTGTGCCTTTCTGCACCCCAAAACACTTTGCTGTACACAGGAAAGGTCAGACATGCCTTTGAATATGCTACTCGATTTGATTTTATTGTTTCAGTAAAATACAAACGTTAAGAGAGCAAGACAAGCGATCTGAGGGTGTTAGTCTCCTCACCAGCCAATGTTCCACAACATGGAACTCGCAGGACTCAAAACTGTATTGCTCCTAGGTCTCTCATCCATCTCCTGTGGTCAGAGGTGTCTACAAAAGGTAACTCCAGAGAAGCTTCCAGTAAGTCTATTTTTTAACACTAATTTCTGTCATAATTTTCCTTAACAGCTGGAGTGAAGGACAGAGCAGGAAGCCACATACACTGGGACCTCAGATACAGTAGATGAAGGTGTCAAATCCACATTCAGCCTGTGTTTCCCTCCCTTTGGACTGGACTAGCTGACATCTCACCATCGTTTCCCAAAGCCTTCATTCAGTTCTTCTGCTGGAGGTGGCAAAAACAATGGGGTGTGCACCCCAGCCAAGGGCACCAGTGTCTCAAACTGTCCCAGTGAACCAGAGGTCAGCTGCCAACGGCCGTTCCGAGCTCTGCGGAGCGTCCGACACCAGCCTCCCTCCTCCTGGGCTGCAGCACTGGCCGTGCCTGATCTAGCTGCTTCCAAGGAGAGCTGGGTATCTCCTATGGAAACCCACCCTCTGTGATCAGAGTCAGAGACGAAAATGGTGCTCTCAAGACAGAGAGGGCAATTAATCACCAGAATCTACTTTGCTGGTTTTCAGTATCACACCAAACATGTAGTAACACCTTTTCATCAACACCACGTGGTGTAAAAGTTAGCTCTATAGTATATATTTTTGGATCAGAATGCTCAATCAATAGAAGTAGAAGACAAGAACATCAGGTAAAAGCAAAGGTAATTTGAAAAATATGATCCAAAAATCCAACTCAGAGTGAAATGGAGTTTTCATCTTCCAGATGACTGGTATAACACAGAGTGACTTAACTCATCTGACAAGATGGATTACAGCTGGCCCCTTATCTCTTGGCCTGCTTAGCAACATGAAAGGAAAAGAAAAACAATGCATTAATTGATGGTGGAGAACGTTTTTCTTCCTAATGGTTTCCAGCCAGAATTTTTGAGCTTGAGCCATTTCCCAAATAATGGCTAGCATTTGTGTACACATTACTTTCTTTCATGTGACAAGGAAATGTAATTTTTCTTTGAAAACATACTCATTAAGGAAGCAAACCCCTTCTCCCCCCACAGAAGCCTTTGCACCCCATTCATAAGTGTGACACAGTATAATCACTTTGAAGGTCTGGAGGAAGCGCAGATCCTTTGAAAACTCCCACAGCAGAGACACAGCCTTGTACCTACTCTCTGATGCCCTCTATTAGATCAGGTCTACCCAGTATTTTAAGATCCATTACTTGCAATGCAATAACCATCAGAGATCTCAATCAGGCTAAGAGTTATTCTAGGAAACACAAAAAAATCAAAGAAACAAATGATTATCACAAATAATTGAAAGAAGAAGGCATCATTAATACAGTCATAATATTACATAGGTTGATTATAAGCTCAGAAGTCACTTGGAAGTATTTATTTTCTCTGATAGAAGCTTTTCAGCTCAGTTCACAGACCTCTTTCAAGAAAAGGAAATGCACAAAGGTAGTTGCAAATGATTGTGCGGTATTTCCTACCAGTCCCAGTGCTCGGGGTGATGTGAGTTGCAGGGATGACAGTGGATGAAACTTAGTATGGGGAAGTGAAGAGCAATAAACGCTGGCTGAGGTACCTGAAATTTTCCTGCACACTACTAACATGCAGATCCTCAGAAGACAAACTCAGCTGCAAAAGGGCTCAATGAAAGTCTCTATACACCGCATGCTATGCCTATTAGAAACAGAAAACAAATACCTAGAGAAAAGAGAAACTCAAGATAGTGTGTCCCTTAAGTTTGTGCCATATTGCCTGTGATGCCTTGGGTTAAACAACTGTAACTGCTTGAGCCTCATTTTTCTTGCCCTCCATTGAGATATGGTTCAGACCACAGAGGTCCAACAGAGAGCACAATATCTACCTGCCCTGGTTTCAGGGTAGAGTTAATTTTCTTCACAGAAGCTAGTGTGAGGCTGTATTTTGGGAGGAGAAAATGTTGATAAGGAGCTGATATTTTGAGCTGTTGCTAAGTAGTCAAGGACAGTCCAGCTTCTCCTGCTGGCCTGCTAGCAAGAAGGCTGGGGGTGCACGGGAAGCTGGGAGGAGACACAGGCGGAACAGCTGACCCAGGCTGGCCAAAGATATATTCCATACTACATAACGTCATGCTCGGTATATAAAGCTGGTATGAAGAAGAAGAAGGGGGTGGAGGGACGTTGGGAGCTATGGCATCTGTCTTCCCAAGAAACCATTACGCGTGATGGAGCCCTGCTTCCCTGGAGATGGCTGAACCCCTGCCTGCCCATGGGGAGTGGGGAATGGATTCCTGGTTTTGCTTTGCTTGTGTGCGCGGCTTTTGCTTTACCTATTGAACTGTCTTTATCTCAACCCAGGAATTTCCTCACTTTTACTCTTCTGATTATCTCCCCCATCCCACCTACGGGGGAGTGAGTGAGTGGCTGCGTGGGGCTTAGTTGCCGGCTGGGGCTAAACCACAACACTACCCGACACAGGGGCCTGTGTTGTGTTGCCAGAACAGAATCTGTTTAGCATGAGACCAGAAGAAATTATGATTTCTTTCTGTTACAGCAGAAACTGCTCCATCTCTCCCTGCTTGGGCTGCACCCCAGGAGAAGCTTAGTTACAACAAATGGCAACTGCAATAGAGTTCCCTGCCTGAGATTAAAGCTAGAGTTCAGTTTTACAAGGAAACAGATACATTATGGAACATGCAGGCATACACGATTAATTTACACGCATCCTGAAAACAGGGAGCTGAAAGATGCTCCATCATGGAAACACTCCCAGCAGTGCTGTCGTGACAAGCACTGCCTGCCTGATCAGGTAGGACGGGATGTTGAATGCCCATCACCTAAAGCAAAGACAAGCCTGATGCTATACATCAAGTCCTATTATTTTATTTATAACCCCAGTACTGAGATGTGTACTAGCTGTGCGTGGCAAGGTACACTTTCCTACTTTCTCTTGTTGGTGTATCATTGGAGAGCTGGTATTGAAGATTTCAGCGATCATCGATAATTACCACATAAGGCTAGAAGCAACCCACAAGAAGAAGCCAGGCAGCAACCAACTCTTCCATTGTGTATGATCAAAAACTGAGGATCCAAAAAAATCCAGTCCTCTGCTGCGCTGGATCCCACAAGACACTTAAGTTGGGAAGGCCTGGAAGACTGCTGTATTTTCCAGGTGATAGCAAGGTATCTAAGAAACATGCTTGTTCCTCTCAGCAACAACTCTTTGAAATATTTAAAAGTTCATTTTCAAGAGTAATAAATATATTTCATAACCATCCCAAGGGATTGTTTCCTCTTCACTGAAGCTACTGTACTTGGCAAGGAAGCGGTGTGACATTTTTTCCCCAAAGGCTTTGGAGTGATAAATGATAGTTAAAACGAAATTTTCTACTAGACTTAAAGCCTCTGCAGAGCAGGCTTTAGGAAGCAAGGCTTGGATTAAAAAGTCCAAAATTTAAAAATCCTGAGATGTATATGTTTGAGCATTTGAAAGACAGCCATGACTGATGCACAGAGAATAAACTATTTTAATGCAAACTCCCAAATGACTCTTTGTATTGAAAGAACTGAGGGATCAGAGACATCCTCTTACTGCCTTTTACACAATAAACCACCCTCTGAAGATGCACCATAAACTAAACAAAGATACTCTTATTAAAATATTAAGATATTTCATTGATATTGAGTTTGTCCTGGTTTCAGCCAGGATAGAGCTGGTTTCCTTCACAGAAGCTGGTGTGAGACTGTGTTTTGGATTTGGGATGAGAAAATGTTGATAATGTGCTGATGTTTTGGGTTGTTGCTGAGCAGTCAAGGACAGTCCAGCTTCTTGTGCTGGCCTGCCAGCGAGCAGGCTGGGGGTGCACGGGGAGCTGGGAGGGGACACAGCCGGGACAGCTGACCCAGACTGACCAAAGGGATATTCCCTACCACATGACGTCATGCCCAGTACATAAACTGGAGTTGGCCGGGGGGCGAAAATCGCTGCTCGGGGACGGGCTGTCGATCACGGGGTGGTGAGCAATTGCTGTATTGGGCATCACTTGTTCTTGTACATTCCTTTGTTGGTATTATCACTGTTGTTCCCTTCTTTCTTTCTGTCCTATTAAACCGTGTTTATCTCAACCCACGAGTTTTTTTTCCCAATTCTCTTCCCCGTCCCACTGCGGGAGGGGGAGTGAGCGAGCGGCTGCGTGATGCTTAGTTGCTGGTCGGGGCTAAACCACGACAGAGTTGTAGCCAGATATTGAAAGAACCAAGTTCAAATATATTTCAGTGCACTCTAGAAACATGCTTGTTCTTGAATGAGCTCACTTGAGTTTACATATAGAAAAAGTAACAGTAGAAGTATCAGTCTGAGGGGCTTGCCATTTTGAGAATCTAGAAATGGTTAATGAAGCTAACCCCCAAAATCTTAAGTTTAGGTCATCAAATTAGGCAGGTTGATTTCTCTTGTTGTTTTGAACTGCTAGCTATACACTTGGGTCATGTTTTCAAAAGTTGTGATGTAAAAAACATTTTGTTTTAGTTTTAATGGAAACAGATGCAATCTCATAATTTACCAGGCTGGCTAGGTGTTGAGAAAAACGTTCCAGAACTTCAGAGTTAACTCTTCTTGACAGCTTGGTGTGGAATTTATCTATATTCAAAAACTGCATTGACCCATGACAACCTTATTGAAATGTCTCCCAAGTTCCCGTGAAAAAAGCCTGACCTACATGTGCTCTGAGCCACATTACTAAACATAGTTCTGGATCTGGAGTCTCACATTTTCTTAGAGAGTGAAGCCCTGGCTGCAAACTGAAGATGCCGGTCAGCCATTCCAAAGGATGACAGCAGCTTACGACAGCACTCAGTGTGAGCAAATTTGTGAGACTTGCCTCCAGGTCTGAAGCTGAGGATCAGAACTACAGAGCAATATGGGAATTAATCTTTTCGATACCCTCTAAGGGAAGTAACAGGATACACAATGGTTGATAACACTGAAAAATGTACTTTTAAAAACATTTTAGCAAAGGTTTGACTTCATATATAGTCATTTTTAAGCCTACACAACAAGTTTACTAGAGGCAAAATCTTCAACTTTGACTACTGTAGTCACCAATATCCTGAGCTGCAAATGGAGAATCAAACAATTGGCAAAAGAAAATTACTCTTTAAAAAAAGAACACATCAACTAAACAGAGCATTACATCATTACACACAGAGTAACAAGTACTAACACTTCTTTTTGTTCCCACTAGAGTAGTATTAGAGTAAAAAGTCAGTGCCCCTAATATCCATTTGGATTCATTTCATGGGTATCCCTTCCACTCCCACTCCCAGCAGAACTCAGCAGCTATGAAAATAACTGAAGTCAAATGTTTTCTATTTTTTAACCTGTAAACATCTGCCACACTGAAAGACGTTTTCACAGGTGACTGAATGATGCAGAGGAGCAGTTAATCAGATACAGAGCATTTCACCACTTGGTCACTGGTTCCAATCCAGACCCAAACTGATAGTGCATGTTTAAGAAAAAAAAAAAAAAGAAAAAACACCAAAAAAGCCCAAAGTTTCCAGCAGCTGTTCAGTAGTATTTATTATATTCCCTGGTAACAACCAACTATTTGTACAATCTCCCTGTACAAAATGCAGCATTAAAATAAAACCTCAGCCATAATTACTAACATTTCAGTCCAGACAAGATTATTCACATGCCTAAGATCTCCCTTCTTGGCAAATGAAGACCAAGACATGTGTTCCTTCCCAAATGGCCATGCCTTTAACCCAGAAGCTGCTGAACTTCGGCAACATCCAGCCTGTGGCTCTGGACTGCATCCTTCTATCAGTTATAATCTATACTTTCATGTGATATACATCATGAGGGTCTAATGCACACAACCAACAGCAGACCGCATTCATCTACCATCAGACTTACATGTTGAGTCCTACGGACTCCGTTCAGTGCGAAGTCCTCATGAAACTCAATGCCAAATGTAAGGCTCTCCGGAGGCTCCGCTCAGCTTCCCGGCTCCACTCCCTGTGCCTGCCTTCACCAGTACACTAGCGATAATGGTTCCCAGTTCTTCCATACAGAGCCCAATGAATGAACATTCCAAAGTGGTAGGTCATCTTATACAAAGCACGGAATGGGAAATACACGTTAGTCATCATTTGGTATTCCAGAGAGCGGTGAAGAGCACCTGAACACACCCAGGTAAGCAGGAGTAGAGCCCATAAATTTCCGTCAGTGCTGTGCTTATAAGAAAAGGCAGGAGAAGTCTCATGCCAGGGCAGGGTTCCCATTACCCCCGGAAGCAGACAGAGGTACCACGTACAGAAACCACCTGATACTTGACATTGAATTGCTGCAGTGGCTGCACGGCAGATGCAAGTCAAGCGACTTCAGAAATCATGCCTGAGTACTGGTATCCCACAGAACCACCGTGCACCGTGTTTGGGGACGCAACTGGAGGCAGCATTCACATGCACTACGCCTGCACCACTTGGAAGCTGTTTTTTTGTTTGTTTGTTTGTTTGTTTTTCTGGGAGCTCGGAATGACTAACTCAGCAGTCCCTGTTTGCATTCAGTCTTATAACAGGGTTTGGAAACATGAACTGCCCATTTAGGTCATTTTTTTCTACCTGGGATTTCAAGGTAACATTTACATGCTCTAAATATGAATTCCTTAGTATACTTTAAGCACAATTAGGTAATCAAGCACAGCTATAGGAATGTATTTCAGCCAAGCAGCCATTAACTACTGGGAGCAGCAGCATTAGCAGTTGTGAGTTTATTTTAGGGAACAATGCTAAAACCTTTCTCCTGATCCATAAACAATCCCATCGGAGAGCACACACAAAACCAGAGAGAAATTAATATTAAATGAGAAATCACAATGAGACAAACAAGGAGATGTGACATAAAAAGAAAAAATTTTAACAGACGATAAACTTACTGACCATGAGAAAAAAGAAAGAAAGAAGGAGGGAAGCAGAAAGATTATCTACAATCCTTTAAACAGGACCAGAGGCATTTTGAATAGTTACATTTTAACAAAGTTAGAAATAATTGGATGAAATTCTATGACCTGTGTGATACAAGAGAGCAGACTAGAGGATCTAAGGTTGCTTTCCAGCTTTAAAATCTAAAAACCTATGAACAGAAAAAAAGCTGGAGTGGTAGCAAAGGAGACAGAGCTATGTAAAATTTGTTATTTCAGGCAGAGAAAACATGCTGCCAAAAATAGTAAGAAAACATGTCTGACATATGCATATACACGCTCTGTTCTCCACTACCTACATCAGTACTTATGTATTTAACGTATAATTTGTCAGGAAAAAAAACAGCACAAAAGGATACACTGGGTCCCAAGGCAGCGGCTTCGTGGGTGCTAACAAACTTACACCACGCGTAATAGGAAAAACCTCAGCCACGGTGGGTCTTCAGCCCTGCCCGGATAGGAAAGGGCAAGGCACAGCCCACCAGTTCCTTGGACTTACGGCAGTATCTTCCTCAGCAGCCTCGGCCTCGCTCCGCCATGCACAGGGCATGCAGGAGCCGGGCACCAAGGAAAGGGCTGGCCCAGGACCAAGTTGTTCCAGCTACTCACAGCTGCGGGACACTCCCTTGGGACCCAGGGACAGCTGGTACAGGTTGGGCAGCCAGGGTTTCTCAATAAACAAAGAAAAATGTAAGGGGGAAGATAAAGATCAAGATTTCTAATAAAATCATTGCCAGCTTCACCGTAACAGCAGCAACCAGCTTTGTTGTGTTACATCAACCAGAGAGGAGCATCAGATGCTCTTCTGGAGAGTTTGGACATGAAAACTGCTACACAAGTATGAACTTTCACTGCTGGGTACCTTCAACTCGGTATTTTATCACACATTACAAGCAAATTTATGTCTGAAGTTAAAAAGAAATACTGCATGCAAAGCAACGCTTACAAAGCTGTTTTGCTGCTGGCTTTAGTGACAACCACAGCAGATGTCTTCGTATAACAAAGAATCAGGCTTTTTGGAGAGTGTGCTCCAACCCCTGTTAAGAGATGTTCCTGTAGGGCTAAGATTGAAGAAGACCCAACATCATGCAGAACTGTGCACCAAGGGCTGTGCCCAAGTAAATCGCCACAGTACAACTACAGTGATGTGAAAACCTAACTGTTTTCACCAAAGGGCTCTGATAGTCCCTCTGGGTAACCTACCTCACTAAGAAATCATTCACACCAAGTCTTCCCCCATGCGGCTCCTGCTGATTTCCTACACCACCTACCACAGTACGAGTCTCCAGCTGCAAGGTTTGCCATAGCCTGTCCTAAATAAAGTAGCAAATGTAATACTTCAGAAATTGCCCAAGACACACAATAAAATCATCACAGCATTTTATTAAATCAAATCTTTAAGACTATTATTGTGCGGTTCACTCTAGAGCAATTAAAAGCGAGTACCACAGAAGCCATTACCTATGCTGTACCTACATAGACCAATATATGCAAAAGCCTACGACTCACGATGGTACAGTCATAGCAAAAAAGAAAACAGAACAGAACCAGGAACCAAACTCCCACATATTTGCATTTTTCAGATTATCTAGCCAATAATAGCTCAATTGTTTCCTTACAGAGAACTGCAGGGAGAGTTAATTATCAAAGTAAAACTTAATGCTTTTAAGGCTGGGGAAAGAAACACCACCTTCCTTTATTTCCTAGCCTTTAGGACACGGACTGTACTTAGAAACAGAGATCTCAAATTAAACCTTTGGTGTCACCAGAGATTTTAAAGCTATCACTCTCCTTTTTTCTTCTTCCCAGGTCACCCACCATCACCACAACACACCATCTCCCAAGAAAAGCAAGCAGTAATTTCTGAATTGCTGATGTAACTTCTCTTACAGTAAGAGGGGGTCATGAAAATCAAGAAAGAAGCCTTGACTCTCCAGTGTCTGTATTGAAATGAAAGTGCCATTCATGGACCACTGGTCTTGTATCTTGTGCTACAAGGCAGGAGTCTACTAACTCCAGCACTCACTAACAGAACTCGTAAGCCATCTTGCATTCAGGTTATTTATTTAAGTACTTCAGATGGTGGAACAAAGATGTGGCAAACATAACTTCAGTTTCACATTTGGAGTGTGATGGCCAAAGCGGCAAGACACTCAGTACAGTGAGCTGGTACAGCACTGTTAGTCTGTAAAAATGACAGTAAGACCCAGCTCACATCAGATTTCAGACAACTCTGAAATAAAATGAGAAAATATGAAGAGTTTTTTCCACTTTGGTTCTAGATTTAAAACCATTAAGCCACAAAACCTGTAGATCTGGGAAACTAACTTACAATTATACATTCACAAATTCAAGAATGTAGATGGGGTTCTGAGCTGAGCTGTATTTAATTTCTGCCCACATGTCACTAGCTCTGGTGTGATATGTCATACTGAAGAAAAAAAAAGGCAGCAGATTTCTACTGTCTTTGTATTGAAAAAGAAAGAAATCTTTCTCATGTTCTTGAGCACCCCATCTATGGAAATGCACAAGTAAAGAATAAAATAATTATAACTAACAGTAGTAGTCTTTAAATGATTCATTTATTTATGATGAATAAAACATGATGGAGAGCTGTCATAAAAAAAGACAGAGATCTAATCTCCTAAGACACACAAATGCATTTCCTGTTCATGTCAGTGAGAATAAACAGCCCTGTGCAAAACCCGGTGAATTTACTGGGGCTTAAATGCCTCTGTCATGTAAGAAAAAAATTACTTATGATTACATGTTTCACATACAAAATGAAGGAGAGGAAAGGGGAAGAAGAATGAGTAATGGCAGAAAACATGAGGAATATTTAAAAAAAATTCAAATTTATAATTATACTCCATTTTTTGTAAGTTTTCATGGATAAATGAAAAAATTAATATTCCTGGCCCCCACAGGAAAACTGCATAGAGCAGGGTGTTTCTGCTGAAAAAACTGATACTGAAAGAGATCTCTATTAATCTGCCTTCAGCAAACAGGAAATGTAATGGACAGAAGGGGTTGTTTGTATCCTAAATTTTGTGGTATTTTATCAATTTTTAGCCTGTTACTTGTTTTCTCAATAGTTCAGTATGAAAAGAAACAATCACACACAAAACTACAGAATGGGCAACAACTAGTTTTCTGCAGGACACATATTACTCATTCCATGCGATTGCACAAGCGCTAATCGCCCCATTTTGGAAATCCAAAAGGTGTTTAGCTTGCAAAGCACGTGAATAATCCTTCCACATTGTTCAGCTTTGCTAGAGCTCACATCAAACCTGGTGATCCTCTCTGAGCACTGTATGTTATCTCAGTACCTGTTAACACAGTCTGGAGTTACTCAACAAGGAATGGCAGAGGTCTAGAAATTTTCATCTGTGCCCTGTTTAGTGTCCAGGTAAAGCCATTATAAATCACTCAAAAGATATATACGCAGCTGATTCCAGCCAAGAGAAAGGAATAGACTGGACAATCTCTCTAGGTCAATCCAAACCCTATTTCTTAAGAACATTAACAGTAAAGTCCCCTTCTGCAATCCCAAGTGAATTGGTTTTGACCTAAGGGCCTTAAACCTCAACACAAAACACTTTTGCTATTACTACTATAAATTCAATGTCCATTGCACTATACCTGCCTAAGGATCTCAGCAACACAGCTGTATGAGATAAAATACAGAACTGCAAAGACAAATAGTGATGGCTCCAGTAACACTTTAGATCCATGTAAAGAGTGAGATGATTGCTGACATGTGAACATCTTTTGACAAGGAGTTCCATAAAAGAAAACAGAAGGAGGAATTATTTTAATATATTCTGGGGGAAAAAAAGAGCTATTTCTTAAATTCATAGTTAGCAAGGTCCCACTTTATTTGTGACGGTTTGCTCCTAGCCACAGGAAAACCAGTCTCATGGTCATAACAGTGTTTTGATGTTCAGAAAAACAGCTATGAGAAAATCACCCTTTCCTAATAGACATGCTCTGCATGTGACATCCATATTAGCTCTGGTTCCTTTAGGGATTAAAATTACTTTTCTACTCATTTGCAGCTCTTTGCAACGCAAAACCCAACACAAACTGAAAGCAGGAACTGGACTATTTCTGGCTCATACATCATTAGATCTGTTAGTTAAACTCCAGTTGCAGAGGTGCTATTCCTGGTTGGAATGTGTGAGCCATGAAAAACATGGCCTGACATTCAGTTTGGAGGGTTGGCACTTTGCCATATGGTGACAGGGAAAATTGTTCATAGATGATGCATATTTCAGCTAGAAGTCATTAAATGGCCTTGAATAAGGAATGCCATTTTCAGAGAACCAGTATTCAGATTTTTGTCACATATTAAGCATTCCTTTAACTTACAAAATTTCCCCAGAAGTGTTTTGTGGTTTTGGTTTTTTTTTTTTACAATCTTGTGTTCAATTTCTAGAAAAGAGGAACCAACAAGGCACATTTGCCAAAATACTCTATTTTGACAGTAAACCAATAACTCTTAAAATAAGAAACCGAATGCACAAGCTCTCTAGACGCTGGTCTGTGGTACAGTTCTGTGAATCTAAAGTAATCTGTCATACGAAAGAAATACTTTATCAGATAAATAAACTTCTTACTCTGCACTAGTAAAAAGAGACCCAGTAAGAAATCAAATACAGACTAATGTCTGCAGGGATGTTTTCAAATACATAGTTTCTCTAGAAAATTTACGTGCTTATTACACTTACAAAGGCTTGTGATTTCCTAAAGGACTTGAAATGTTCCATTATTTCCCCCGTTGGTTCTAGTTTCTATTATTTTTGACTGCTCCAAGAGAATAAACAGGTGACTGCTCATTGCTCCAGCCATGTGACACCATTAGACTGACCAAGATTAATAAATAACGAAAGATTTAACAAGGAAGAAAGAACACAGGAACTGGCTTTAATTGGGATCATTACGTTCTGAAGAACTGAAGGAAGGCTATAATATAAGAAACGGCTTGAGAGGAAAGTACAAAGGAGTTAGGATCTGGCAGGCAAATGTGATACACATGTGGCGAGGCAGCCTGTCATCCATCTTCCTAGATGGAAATCTCTTTGTTGTTCTGCTGGGGTGGTTTGTAGATGTCCAGCTTGCAGAGCATGCAATACAAAATTGATGTACATCTAACAAAAATAGTTATGTTTGTAGAATCCAGAGAGATGCAGGGACCAGCCCTGAAAACAGGGATGTTCTTGGTTGTCAGGGTAACGTGATCACCCTAGGAATGTGGAGCACACATCGGGTACCCAAGCATCCCAGTCTTCCTGCTTCCCTCTTGGAATAAAGCCACAGAGGGATGTAGGTACCAGTTGCTAAGGAGCAGCTCAGTACTCTATTGTATGTTACAAGTCCAAGAAAACCAAGAATCTGGCTGATGCTTAGAAAACAGTCTTACTGGTGTTACTCATGCAACTTTCTGCCATAAATAAAAAGAATCAACAGATAGCAGAAATACAAAGTAGAACTATAAGGAACGATCCTTTTGTTAAACGTAGCAGTGTCCAGCAAACGTGGTCAGATCCAATGATACACAAAATACTGCTATTATTTTCTTTTTCTTTAGGGTAACGCTTATGTAGCTTTGCTTTGATCCAATCACATGCCTGTTGTGTACATTCTCCAAAGAAGTTAATGCGGTTTTCCAATTTTCCAAGACATTCAAAGTCTGCAGCCTGACCTCTGAATAAGTACATTGCCTTCTCCATCAAATCAACCGACTTCAAATCACCACTCAGCTGCAAATATAGAAAGATTCAGATATGCAATAGAATAAATGATCAGATGAACAAGTTTTGCTTGTATGCCTTGCTAATGACCCCATGAAACAAATAAAGTGAAGTCATATGGCTGACTACAGCAAGCATGCAATTTTTGAGGAATTTTTACTAATGAAAGTAGTTACACTTTCTAACAGTCACTGATCCCACAGCATTACCAATGTGTGTTTATAGATCACTCTTCTAATGAAGTCTACTCACTTGGTGGTTTGGATAGCTATTTCGCTGAAAATATTTTCAGAAAGCTATCCAGCTGAAAAGAATTCCCATGGAGTAGAAAACATTAAATGTTCTGAATTTTGAATATTAAAGTTGATGAGAACAGCCTCATGGTTTTTTAAACTTAATGCTATGTCACTGCTGTTGTTTTCTTTAAAGACTACCTTCCTAAAAAAAAAAAATGTATTTAAACCACTTTATTTAAATCTCTCTAGAGGTTAGACCAGCTCTTTAACACTATCCAGTGATTAAAAACATTCCATCACCAAATGGGATACACATTCGTGGTTGTGCAGGAGAACAAAGTAATATGATTTAAAAAAAAATCAGGTAAAACTAAGTTTATTTTTTCATTGTTCTGATATTAGAGGACAGTTTGTCCTCAGCAAAGATTAATGGGAGAGGGAAATTCATAAAAAACAAATGGAAAAAAGTCTAAGGAAAAAAGGTGGAAAACATCACTCTTAATTTTCAGAGTAGCAAACTGTACAATCAATGTAGGTTAATATCTATCCTTTTACTCCCAACCATGTCTGGGACCTCTTCTCAGCCAATTTTGCAATATAGCCTTTTCCCAGCTGGTGAAACATCCTGCTACTTCACTCCTGAAGCCCAAGAAACTTAACTGTGCTTGTCTTTCCCTCTTTCCTCCCTTGATATGCCATAAACTGGCCTGTTTGCATTTAGGTCATACATGACAAATGAAAAGTCTTTCCACAATAATTTCACAGTCATTACTAAGACACCAGTGAATTTTCTCTGTTTTATTTGAAACTGAGTTGGTGTTGCTAGCATAAATATTTACTTTATATCCATAAACACACATATACCTTACCCACACACTCCCTTGAGACCATTATGTAGCTACACAGCTCATATTATCCATCTACAAATAAAGAGATTTTTCAAGCTATAACTTGAAAAGTCTATTAGCAGATGTAGAAAACCAATGACATGAAACATGATACAGCCATATGCTCAGCTAATATCATTCTTTGCATGACTTACGATTATTAACAATCGCGGGTCTGCTCCATCAATATGGGAATGGCCTATTTAGGCACATTTCCCACATTTAGGCAGAAAATGTCTCTTGCTCTCCCGGTACCATGCACATCCCTCCCTGTGTCAACTCAGCAGTATCTCTCCCTCCGAGCCGCACACCCTGAGCTGCTGTGGAAGAAACCCCCTGGGCTTCATTAGCATGGCCATAAAATTAAGCACAGAAGACACAATAGCCACAAAAAATCAATGGAGTTAACATATGAGTCAGGTAACAAATGTAAGTTACAAATAACAGCATTAAGTTTGTGTTTTATATCAATCATCACATGCATTAAAGGCAAATAGTACAACAAATAATTTCAATACACCTTTTGCATGGTTCATGTTAAAAAGCTTTTAAAATCTCTAGCAATTACTGTTCACCCTGTGATTGAAAATATGAACCAAACTCAGGCAAGGCCAAGCATCATTTGAAACTAAGTTTAAAATCTACATCAGATACCTCTCTGGTCTTGTTTAGGTGATAACAGATTATAAACTTTTTTTGAACATCATATGATTTTCAATCCCACTTGACTAACATCAGACAGGAAAAGCAGTCGAATGCCTTTCTTAGAGGAGCTGTGCCATCACCTGGCACAAGGCAGGTGGGGTTTACAGACCCAATGTGAACCAGAGCTGAAGATGCCCCTAAAATAACATGAAAGCAGAGTTGGATCTCAAAAGCATTCTGGATTTCTGACCGCCCTTATGACTTCCCGTCTCAAGTAAAAGTTAGACCTTTGTCTCCATGCTTGACTACACAAAATACTCCAAAATTTTAGAAAATACTAAGATGTTACAGTTTGCATTAAGTTCTTCACAGGCAAAAAAAAAAACCAAACCAAAAAAAAGTTCAGAGTCAAAATCTAGTGAAGTTAATTCCTTAACTGGGAGTTTTGGTGAGCTTCCCTGAAGTTGCTTCTTTTTCCTTTCTTTTCTGTGGCAGAACAGCATTTGAGGAAACTGAAGATTATCTGTAGGCTGCCTCACTGTATACATGTAAGCAACTAGTTGAGAAAAATTTATAGGTGATCTCAATATTCATCTGTGAGGAAGGTCAGGCATGATTGTCATCTCTTCCTGAATTCTTAGATACTTGCTGAATACCCAAATAAGAATGCACAGGCTATAACAGCAATTTACTGAAGTCAAAGAACTGAAAGTTAGACATATTTGAAGGAATCAGATGGTTATGAAGCTTATACACAGAGTCAATGATATAAAGATTTTTGTGACTCTCAACATAAAATTCCCAGGCTTCCATTGAAGGACTTATCCTAAATAGCCTACTGCAGATGGACATCTGTTCGTAAGCCAGAAGAAAAGAGTAAGTTCAGTAAGCTTGCACAGATATAACTCAGGCCAGGATTAGGCTAAATATATCTAATATTGGTTTAAAAAATATCTGCTATCAAATCTGATTTGCATCTGTCTTCACTAATTGGTTCACATGAATCCAGATTCCTCTGTGCATTATAAGTAACTGTCTTCAACTGCCAAATTTATTATGCTTTCCATTCAAAAAAATGACCCCTGGCACAAGTGGTGGCAGCAACCCTTCGTATTTTTGTTACTAGCTGCAGAAGGGTACTAGCTGGAGAGCTGGAAGGAAAGCAGTGTCTGACCACTGCACTGGCTTGGGGTTGTGATTTTATTCCATAGACAATCCTCCTCCTTCTACCCACCAAGCCTGTCTTTCTCCCTCCACTATGGAGTTCACACCTTTCTGGTTTTGCTGATTCTTGACTGCTCAAGGCTTCTCCTTTTCCTACTAAAACCTCAAGAGCTAAAAGTTAATTATCAACCATTTATCTCTGTGACATGAGGTGGTTTTCATGTACACATTCAAGTATGTGATCAAGGATGATCTCTGCCTCCCCCCTTCAAACACAAAAATAATCAATGCAAATACTTTAATAATAATGCCATAGCTATTCATCATTCCTGATCTTAAAACTAAGATCTCCGCTTTGAAGTGAGGATAGGTTAAATGACAGCACCGGCCCCTTCAGTAATTATGTCCCTTTTATGGCAAGTTTTCTGGTATACAACAGCTGGTTTTATTATTATTAATGCTGCACACTGACTACAAAAAATCTGACCTGAATGGGATAAAACCAAACCAGCTGTTTCATCTCCTTTCATCTAGCCACATCTCAAAGGGGGCTTTGTGTACCATCCGTTTCCACCAAAGAGCTGAAAAATCACATGTCACAACAGGGGCCTGATGTATATGGGTCATCTAATAACCGGCAACCCAGAGCCGCGCCGACGGAAAGCTCTGCCCAGCCAATCCTCCCTGGCTTAATCTCACCAGGCTGAATTGTCAAGGAGGAAAACAACGGGAGCTTGCTCCACTTAATTTCTCCAGTGAATAAATAAAGAAATGAGATGGCCAGCGTGTTCAGTTGTAGAACCTGCCCTGAAAGTCCAGATGAGCAGTAGGACTCGGGGGCAAAGGGTTTTAGTCTCCAAAATTAGAAAAACAAAACCCAAATGCTAACTTAGATCCATCACATTGCTTCTACACACAACATAAAAATCACTCTTTTTCCACCGCAGAAAATTACTTCACCCAGCCCTCTCCCTCACAGCCTCCTTCATTACCCTGGCTTTGTACACCATGCTTCCGTCACCAAAGGAAATACATCAGTACTGCCCACCAACTCAAGATGACAAAAGCTCAAAACCAGAACATTTTCATTACAGATTTCTTTTAATTTCACTTGCAAAGAGTAATTAGAGAGAAAAAGACACAAAAAAACAAAAACATCCCACAGCCACTCCGTGGACTTCACCGAAATTCACCCATAGCTCCCATTTAATGATCCCAGACATGATTACTGGTAAAGCCTGGAACGAGAAGAATTCCATTTTACAGAAAGACATTAAATACAAACTTAGCTCACTAAGATACTGCAGTGGTTAACTAGTGCAGCTTTGACTTGAGATGACATTGCTAGTACCAGAAGATTACACATGAAATACATTTTAAGGTATTATTTAGCCATGTCTCTGACATGGCTGACTCTTTTCAGGCTTCTTCTCAAACACCATTAATTACATTTTAACAAAAAGGCATTCAATACATCACTTTTTGTAGCCTGAAACTATGAATCACTCACATAGATGTGTATTTCCAACAGCAATAACTATTAAAATAGGATGCAAAGAGCACGCATGAGCAGTATTATACACACTGCTGTCTTTGTTAATATTTTAAGTTGTCGCTACAACGATTAACAATATGGTACCTCATATGTCATTTAGTGAGTTAAGGAATCAGTCAACTTTATAATGAAGCACAGCTGTTCACTGAACGCGTTCAGTATACCCATAGCAGCACGCTGTACAGAGGGCAACCGGTCAGGACTACACCGAGAGCCCCACAGCCCGGCTGAGCCTGGGGCTGCCCAGGGCAAACCCAGGCGCTGGGCATGTCCAGAGCACAGTGTCACCGGGTGGCTCCCGCACCAGCTCCACTGGGACTGGCTTTCACCAGCGGAGCCTCTGGAGCACGTGAGTTCAACAGAGCCCAGCAGAAATGAGGTGTCCTTAATCCCGAATTACCCTGGCACAGGTATCCCTAGAAAGACGTTAAGTCGTTTGGTATCCCCCAAAACTAGGCAGCAGTGAAGGCAGGACGGAAACGGTGGGATGCTGAAGCACAAACATCCAGAAAAGGCGAGGAATTAGCCTCAAGAGCAAATCCCAAATCAAAATCCTCTCTCCTCTTCACTGAAGCACAAACACCCAGAAAAAGGCAAGGAATTAGCCTCAAGAGCAAATCCCAAATCAAAATCCTCTCTCCTCTTCAGCCCCAGACACGTAACAGCAGAGAACTGTGCCAGTGCTGCAACACAGTGTTTCCCTTTGCATGGAGAAGTGCCTAGTGAAAAATATTCCTGTAAAACTTTTATTGTTCTGCTCCAAGCCTCGACGCCAGGGCTGCTCTGAGTTTTATTCGGACCACAAGGCAGAATTTTCCTCCCTCCTCTCTACACCAAAGTGCCACAGCACAAAAGCTTTCCTCAGAGTAACAACGGGATGCGCTCACCCATAAATTGCATTCACACCCATTACACCCATGACAGAACCACATGTCTTTGTTAATTAGCATTATTTACATAAAATGCTATTTGGTAGCAATTCAGCTTCCTACAACCAGCCTTAAATGAGCAGGCCTGCCACAGGGCAATGCAGAACTCCACACTGGTCGAGATCTCCGCATTTCAGGGCTGAAGCGACCAGAAGCCCTGCTCACACTTCGGGTGGCGTCAGCCTCAAAACTGTCCTTAATGGACCACACTGGAGCACAACAGTAGTCAAACATTTAACGAAAATATTTAATGTGCAAGTTATTGTGCAATTCTATCAGCTGCAGCTCTTCTACACAGTTTCTCATCTCAAGTTTACTGTTAATGGTTCAAATAATAATTACAAAAAATAACTAATTTGTAGAAATGACATAATAAACATTATGAACAACTTCACTGGGATACTTCTAATACACTGCAAAGATTAATCCCCAAGCAGGGAAAAAACAAAGCAAAGCAAACCACTTGCACAGCCCAACACTCCACACTGGAGTAATTCCTCTGCAGTAACCATTTGTACAGAATCAAGGATTTAGTGTTACAAGTCGTGATGTTCTATTAAAGTCCTGGAGACAGCAGAAACTCTCTGAAATACATGTTGTTATAAAAATTTCAATACTGTAACTAAAAAGAACAAATATAAAACTAGTTGTAACAGATTTTAATTTCATCTGAACTAGCCATAATTTTACATCTGACTATTCAAAAACCCCTTGTTTTTAGCGTTATGTTAGACAATGAAGGTCATGACAAACTGCAATCCTATCAGAACACAGAATTAGAAACAAAAACATTTTAAAGTATCATGAAGAACCACTAAAGTTTTAATGATGGATGTAAAGATAACATCAATTTCCAAACTGGCAGAACAACTCAGCTCTATCTGTTATGGAGATTAAACACTTGGAAGCATATTTGCACATACCTGTATTGCCAGATAACAAAAATAAAAACAGAGATAAAAATTCCTAATATCCAATGTCTTCACTAGCTACTTTTATCTTACATGCTGTCTAATATGTGAAAGAATCAAGGATAAAATATATGGTCCCTCTTCTAAAGGCAGTACCTTTCAAAAGTTAGATTTTCATAGCTCTAATACAGTCTTAAAGGGGTATATAATCCAACCAGCTACGTGGATGCGCATTTCCCTCTCTAACCTCAAATCCAAGCCACAGCCATAGAAAATTGGGATTAAAGATCAAGACAGGCTGCAGTTTCTGTTGCAAACCGGAGGGCAAGAGCAATGAGTGACACCGGACCCCAGCCCTGACGATGGCCTCTGACAACAGGCAGCTGCCAGCTTCTTCTGCAAAACTCTACGCAGATGCAACAAGTGGGGGGAAATGCGAGTCTTGATATGTCTGCGAGGTCAGAAGCACACCCGCCTTGGCTACTGCTGGCCGTCTGCACCGGAGCTGTGCACCCCACCGCAACTGGGCCAGCCATGGAGGAGCCGCGTCCCCTCCTGGTGCCACCCCTGCCCCACGGTGCAGGCCAAGAGGTTTGTCACCCTCAGCAGGCACCCACTTCTGTCCAGTGACTCCGAGGAGAGCCAGAACGACCGGTTCAGACGCAGGCATCTCGAAGTTGGACATCTGAGTGAAGGTAAATGAATCCTACTCGTCACCTCTGAGTCACGGTTCCTCCCCGGTTTTTCACCTGAGGCTGCACAACTGTGTAACACCCACAGGCAGGACTTAAAATTACATCCTGGCCACGAGTGGTCTGTAAAAGGGAGGATACAAAATTTGACAGTTTTATCATAAATAGCCCTTAGGCCTTCTAAAAAGAAGCCATGCAGGGAAAACAATTACTGCCAGATAATCGTATGTTGTAATGGGAGTGCAGATCTCCTCTGAAAATTAACTTTAACACAATATTGTAGGGATATGTTTATTGCTCCTCAGTGATAAAACTACCATTTAATTTGACTGCCAGGGCTGAAACCTCCATCAAAGCACCAAAGCTGCAGTGTCCCTGGTTTACACAGCACCGTCAGCCCCATTGCTAATGCCACATCAGCTTTGCAATCCCGAGAGAAGTAAAAGTCATCATAAAAATTGCTTTGGTGACGAAAACAAGGAGATGATACTTGAAGCTGCAGAGAGAAAGCATTTCTGTTGTAACAATTTTATGCTGTCACTTTAACTGATTATAAATAGATATAAAAATATTTACTGAAGGCCAGATTCTGCAGAGCTGAATTTACCCAGTGGCATTATGTAAGAAAGGACTGCAGAACAGAGCACTAAATGGGGCTGATAATACAGCTCTAGAAATAATATATTCTGTTTTCATGCATTTCACTTTTGATGGAATTTTAAATTGACAAATTTGCACTGTTATTTTTCTCGGTATCTACAAATCCCTAGTATCTGATGATGATGAGTTGGAAAGAAGACTGGCACTTATGGCCCCCTTACGCCATTCTTCCCTCCCTTTCCTGAAAAAAGTTTTGCCATAAACTCAACCAAAAATTACAGAAGGGCAGACTTAACTGAAATATTCTTCTAAGATGATGAATTAAAATCTCTCTGAAATACTGATATCATTGTCACTTAATTTCACTGAAAAGATTTACAGTGCTTGAAATATTTTGGGAAGTATAATGGATTAGTGATGTGCTGACACGAAACAGAGATGATCTGGGTCAGGCGTTTCTGCCAGCTGCCCGTCCTCCTGCCTGCCTGGGTCCCCAGGTTGCTAAAAGAAACTCTTGAATTTACCCTGCATATTCAGGTGCAGTAAAGTCAGTGGCATCAACAACGAAACAGGAGGTTGCTCTTGTATAACCACATCTTATTCTTAAATAAAGACAGCCCTTGCTTTTAGGCCTACAACCAAGCATACTGCAATGTCTTTACTGTAATAATAATAACAGCAGAATATATCCAAAGCCAGAAGAAAGCTGGCCATAGTAACTCCATGGTACAATTCATTTTTTCAGAGGACAGGGAATTTTTCCTCACCCACGCAGTTTCCCACCAGTACAGAAGACGTGTTCAATGGCACAGGTGGAAACAGCTTCCAAAGCCAGAGTAAAACAGAAACAAGACCCCCCACTATTAACCTTCCCCTTTACTTCTTCTACCTCCATACAGTAAGGGACCAGGGCAAGCAGCCAGGCAAGGGCTCACAACAGCAACTTCCCCAAGGCACAGGATCCAAGACCTTGATCCTGGGAGCTCTGTAGGGACCCACAGGGTTCGTTGGCCACATCCACCTCCCCCTGCAAAGCCACAGATGTTACCAGCAGAGGAAGGGGATGCTCCAAGCCCCAACTCTAAGAGTAGTTCTAATTCTCTCCCCAAAAATCTCATTTAAACTTCAACGGTGTTGTTAAACTACCATGATTTGCTTGCCTGCAAGACAGAACTTCCAGGCTGCTCTCCATGACCTTCCCTAAATGGTGACGTGTATGCCCAAATCCTTCTGGTTTACGCCCTCCACGTGGAACAGCACTTGACTGACTGAGACCAAACACCCATCCTTCACTCAGCACTGGCAACAGTAAGTGAAATGCTGAAGTGCAAACGCCTGTCTTGAGACAATCCGGTTTTGGGGGTTTGCCTCAAAAAGGTGAACAACTAGCCTTTGGTATGGCATGTCAACTAGTGGTATATCAAGTTCAGATGATGCCAGAGAATACAATAAAAACCAGAAAGTATTTCTAAATCCTCGTTTCACACAACAGCCTATTGAAAGAGGATATATAAAGTCTGACTCACTGTAATCTTCATACATTTAATGGATTTTTCCACACTCCAGTTGGGCTCCATACCAACAGGAAGAAGGTTTTTTTCCTCAGTGAAGATCATTAACAATTCATATGCAGCAGCTTCTACCATATGTGGCTTGTCAGCTGACTGCCTTGATCTGTTAACCAGTCTGGTGGTGGGGTTCTTTCAGCTTAAATGAGGAGCACATTATTTTAGATTTTTAATAATATTACAGAGAATGATACTAAAGTCATTTGCTGTGAAAAAAATGTTGCTTTTATTCAGAAACATGGTTGTTTAATCATCCTCTACCTAAACATGCTGCTCACTTTTTTCCCTTTCTCCTGGATGCTTGCAGGGGAAGAAAAAGATGTGGGAGGACATTTGCAAGACATAAAAAGCTTCAGAAGTTTCCACTTGGTACGATGCACTGATAAAACCTTGTTTCAATTGGCTAGAAAACAAGACAAGAGAGAAAAGGAGGAAAATTCGTAGTAAAGAACAGTTTTCTCACTTCCTTCCAATCACTGCTTAGAAAGGCGTGAAAAAGTCTCTTTCCATCAACATAGAAAAGGCTAGGGCTGAATCAAATACTTTAGAAAATTTACAGATTTCAAAGCATTTTTCTATAAATCTCAGCACTCTCTCTACTGCACTTCCTCCCTGCACTGAATTACCATTTTTTAAGCATCCAATCTTTGGTTAAATATGAGCAATTAGAGGAAACACAGCAAAAGAGGAAATCATGATTCCATGTCAGCCTTATGCAAAGTTATAATTACAGAAATCAATGAAATTATTGTTGTGTGGAATGAGAAAAAAATGTGTGATACATTTCTCCAATGTGCTTACATTCTGTGCCCAACCTCAGATGAAGATACTCTCACCAGTATACAAGACTCTGGTCAACAGTCCAGCAAAATTGTAAATTAATGATGGTATCCCTACTCTCACAGTCAAACACATGCTTAAGTATCTATCTGCTGCATTCTGGCCCTTCTGTTGATACGGTACTGACTTCATCTTTTTCCGTAATACATATACATTACAGTAATTTATCTAATGAAATTACATTTTCAATGTGCATTTCAAATCTCTTCATCTCTAACTCCCAGAGCAGTCTATATGCATCACACAAGCAAAACTTACTTTGTCAAGGAAATAAAAACCTCTGCAAAAGAAAGCACCAAGAGCAACCAATGCATCCATGCGATCGGATGGTTTGGCCCAGAAAAGATCTGTTTTCAGAAAACAGTGACGGATCAAACATGACCTTCGGTCATTATGTCTACCCTCCAGATTCCTAATACTACTCTATGAAACCTGTATCTACTTCACAAAGAAGGTAAGCTGAATTATTCCAAACCCAGTATTTAATGGTTTCTGCACTGACAGGAAAACAGAAGAGTTCCTAAGCTGTGTAAAGACACTGCCAGAAAATAAGTAAAGGAATTTTGGCCATTTTCCCATAACATTCAAACAGCCAGAAATACAAATTTTACAAACACAGCAAAGGGCCATAAAGAATCATTCCAGCTGAGTTTGTTTTGAAAAGAAACTTGTTTTAAAATAAAACTTAATCAGGCCCTCAGAACCAGAAAGACAGGGGAAGGTCTAGCGCAGGCGACTCCAGGGTTCTGCTCCTCACCTCTCATGCAGTTCGGGGCAAACTATTAACTTCCACAGCATGCTCAACACCCCTCGCTTTGCATTTGCCTATGGGGATTTGAAATGCAGCTACAAAGCTGAGATGTGATAGACAGCATTTTTAGTTCAATGCTGCTCTAGAGAAGTCAAACCTGAGTTTAAGATTTTAATATTTTATTACGATTCCTCTTACTATGTTCAAGGAATTGGTCCAGAGATTATCATGAAGTACTTTTTCTGCCTTAGATACCAACAGAGATTTGGGTATACCAATTATTTATGTGTGGTGGTGTTGTTCTAATGCTTCATTGGCATAGACAGCTGAATTAACTTTTGAATTAAAAATCTGCATTTTTCAGGTATTGTTCTTAGATGGCACCAACAATGAGCTTGCTGTATTACCAAATGCCTATCTTCAAAATAAGAAAATAAATTCTGACAATCCTGGGAAGCTGAATATCATTATGGCCTCAAGTTGAGCCAGGGGAGGTTTAGATTGGATATTAGGAAAAATTTCTTCACTGAGAGGGTGGTCAGGCATTGGAACAGGCTGCCCAGGGAGGTGGTGGAGTTGCCATCTCTGGAAGTGTTCAAAAAACATGTGGATGTGGCGCTTCAGGAAATGGACGAGGGATCAAGGTGGTGCTGGATTAATGCTTGGACTTGATGATCTTGAAGGTCCTTTCCAAACTTAGTGATTCTGCGATTACTATATCAAGACTTAAGGAATTTGTTTTATGGTAGACTAATAACACAGCATATTGTTAGCAAGATGAAATCAGCTTAGTGGTCACAGGAACAGAAGTGAAATCAAGTAAGATTCTTTCTCTGAAAGGAAAAGATGACTTGACAAAAGACAATAATCTAGAGTTATTTTGTAAATGGATTGGCTGATGCTTCCAAAGGCATCAAAAAGGCTTAAGTTATTCAAGACAAAAGATTCTAGTAAATAAAAATTATACTGTTTTATTTATAAATTCTTCTATAATAAATATTATATTGTAAAAATTATATTGTATTTAATTACAAATTTAATTTGTAATTGAAGTGGATATTATAATAGACACATAACATATAAGAAAATCTCTTCTGGCCTTATTTGTGGAAAATTTAAAACCTCTTCCTCTTTCTAATAAAACAAATGAAAGTAAGACTGCTGTTCCAATAAAACATTACTGATCTATAAAAAGGGTAGGACTTTTTTTTCTTTTTCTCTTAGCACTGAGATTTATTTTCAGTTTGACTGAATATTCAGGAAACACTGAAGAAATTATTTCAGTGGGACTGAAGGAAGGAAATTAGCCAAGAACTGGGGGCCAGCTTCTACAATGGTTTCATGGATTTCAGCTTTCCTTTCTGATGGATTGATGCTGATACACTTCGAACCCATTTAGAATTAAGTCTTCTTTTGTCCCTACACAGCTGAGTAGCTTCAGCTATAGTAGCTGTCAGCTTCTGAGTTTGAATGAGTAGTAGGGAAAGGCAGAAGATTATCTTGATCATGCAAACAAAAGCATGTTTAAGTAAGATACGATCAGTACTGTAAAAATGGAAAAATGTGAGCTAGAGGAGGCAATATTTTTACAGGTAGCCAACCTCCGGAAGGGAGATACCATCCTGAGGCCTCATTAACAGACAACGTGCCGGATAACAAAACGATGCTTAAATTGCCTGAAATTACGAAGTCTCCAGACCCCTATTCGATATTGTTGCCGTATTTGCAAGATCTGATTCACTGATTCCAAGTGCAACCCCCTTCTGCTTCAGCTCACCAGCTGAAAACACATCCCCATGACAACCCGGGAGCCGCGGAGGAGAGCACAACACCCAACCTGCTGCGAAGCGATGCTGAAGCCCTCCTCCAAAGTAGAAATGTGCCAACACACAAGAGCGTGTTTTCTCTCACTGCAATGGGGCCCATCATGTGTGTGTCACCCCAAATTAGAAAATTAAAACTAGAATGGCATTGCATGCATGCCAACAACCTTAACACCCAGCTAACTTTAAGTTCAACAGTGACAATACCATTTCTGCAATCTAATATATTGCTTATGTGTGTGCAGGCTGGGGAAAAAAGGTTATTTAGCAGCGCAGACGTCTAGCTCCTGCTTGAGCAGAATCAATGACCAACACAAACTTGCAGTATGAATCCATTATTTCTTAGACCAGGGAATCTGGTTTTCCTCCTCGACAACATGCAAAAGAAGTCTGCTAATGTTAAGGTCTGAGTTGAAGAAAACATTACTTCTACAACTGCATCTGTCTAGATCAACACTGCAGACAGATTATATTAATTTCAGTGCTAAAAGCAAAATAATTATCTACATCTATCACAAACAACATCAAGCACTGTGTATCTCAGCAGTTGTACCACTGGTTCAATTACTCTGCCTTGCTCTATTACATAAGCTCCACTTTGCAGCTCTAGGTGATACAGGGAAAACCCAAATTCATGCCACTTCTGAAGTCTACACTATAGCACAGAGACAGAGAAAAAAAGGTTGGGACGAATCAGGAGAATCCCATGCTGTATTATTTCACAGTAGTTCCCCTTCAGCCATTTCATAAACATAGTCTCATCAGCCACTTTGGGCAAGGAATAAATGGGTTTGGCAATCAGAGTTACCCAAGCATTGAAATGATCCCTAGTTAAAATAAAATATGACTGTAACAAGCTCCACATAGTTGGTACTTGTGTGCACTATTTTGTCCTCACCAAATACAACAATTAACTCAGATGGTGAAATCCCAGCTGAAATGAAACCAAGAGCAATACCTCATTACCTTCAGGCCACAGTGACCTTTAATTCTCCTAAAAAGACTCCACAAATCCTGTTAAAACAGAGTCCCTTTATTACAAAGTTATGATGAGCACATGCAACTTGCCACTGTTTTTTCCTGACTATTGTTTCTAGAAATTGGTTCTGGAAAACAAATCCTACCAACATAGTCTTCGGGGGCTGGCAGGCTCACAATTCAGCTCTTCCCAGAGAGCATAAAATCACAACCAACAGTGTTCAGCTGGCATTTAGTGTCAGCTACACAGAGACAAAGTTGTTGTTCAAGTATTGCACAGCTATCGCTGCGTAGCTCTTAAAAAATTTCTTGTGTTTAAAACTAAAATACAAAATTGAGACCTCGTATTTTTTTAATCATCTTCCTTGGCAATTTCTTCTGGTTTGCGTGCATGATACGTCCTATTATTTCTTAATTTGGTAATCTGTTGCTGAATAAGTTCACAGTATTCATAAATTCATATCAATTATACAGTGTAATCAATGGCAACAATAGTTCTCACTGGGAAATGAGTCTCTAACTTTTCAGCACGCCCCATAGCCCTTACCCCTTCCTTGTCCACATCCATACTCATTACCTGTCATGGGAGCCGAGCAAGGAAGAAGGACGCTCAGTGGGCCGAAGCCACTAGCAAGATCCGGCTGCCAAAGCCGGTTACTGCAATTTAGAGCAACATTGCTATACACGTGCTCTTCAGAGGCCTGACAGGACACACTAGCTTAAAAGCTGACGGGCACCTCGAGGTACCTCCCAGGAACCAGCACATGGCGGCACCCACAGCATATCTGCACCTTCTGGGAGCTCCCCCAGCTCCAGGCCATCACTGGGGCTTGGTGTCCACACTCAGGGAGAGCCCACGTGCTACCTGTGCCCCGCAGCAGGCAAATCCCATCTGTCTCTCTGACAAGTGATTTCACATTCTTTCTAGGAAGGATTTTAGGACAACTGCCAAAACACACTTCCTTCATCGCTTCTGCCTTGCGCTGTCACCACAAGGACGTGTGGGATGGCTGGAGGTGGGGACCTGCCACAGAGCAAATACACGTATCTGGGACGTCCCAGTGGACATACAACCAGCGCTGTGTGACAGGACAGTAAGAGCTGGCAAAAGCAGGCCAAGAAGCCACACAGGGAGCCAGGCCTGCTCTACACAACGGTGCGGAGTCGGTGCCACCATCTCACCGTGTATTCATCTCGCCCTGTCAAGTGCCGTAGCCTGCACGGGCTGTTTCGAATGCTGCACCAAGTGCATTCTGGGGTGAAAGTCTAATTTTTCAAGGCAGATTAGACACACAAGGACTCACATTAATTACAGGTTCTGGGCATTAATCCATGAAGACAGGTGCAGAAACCACAAGTTTACTGCTGCTTCAAGAGTTCTACGACAGCTAGCCAGAATCAGTACGTACTCCTGTCCCAGGGATACAAGCCCCTCTGTGTCAAAAAAAAAAAAAGAGCAAAGCAGCACAAAACAGCAAACATTCACATATGAGTGCTGCTCAGAACACTACTCTGAAAGAAATGCTGCTGGCCCTGTTACAAACTCCTCTTCTGGCCTTCTTTGTAGTTTGCATTTACTTCATATATTCATTTTATCACAGAAAGAAGAGGTGGGCTTTACCATTGAAATGACGTGTCTAAACACACAAGGTTTTTTTAGGGAAAGTTTCTATTAATCTCCTTTTAAAGAGTCAGAATGGGCTAAAACAGCATTCCTGTTATTGAGTTGCACTGGTGTGCTGCAATAAAAGTACCTTCCAACATCAACAGCAAAAATTTTCTTCATGAGAAGCTGCTTACCATGGCACTCTACCAGACAAAGCTTGAAGAACTTCTCTGAAAAGCCTACTGGGTTCCTCATTCCCATCACAAGCCTCTGCACTGGGGAGAATGGGGAAAATCTGAGAAGACTCTCTGCAGGCTTTCCTGCTTTTACAGAGATCAAGAGACTCAGTTGTTTGACCCTTGTTCTGCTTGAGTAAACACAACTCCCTCTGAGGCCAAAAAATCTAATTTGGATCATTAGGCAGAGGAATTGCTACTGAAGAAAGATGTTTCTCTCCTCCAGCAGCTGAGCTCAGTGCCATGTTCCCAGGCTTTGCCAGACCAGAAAATACCACTAGTCTCAGGTCTCTCACTGCCAAGCCAGACACACAAAACAGTCACAATTTTGAAGATAAGGCATGCATGAAGCTCCCATGCACTGCCTTCATCCATTCCTGATGGTGAAACACATCCAAGATGGAGGACAACAGGTATCTCCAAGGAAAGGTATGTAGCTAAGGTTGAATCACAGAATCATAGAATAGTTTGGGTTGGAAGGGACCGCTAGAGGATATCTAGTCCAACCCCCCTGCAGTGCTCAGAGCCCTGTCCAACCCGACCTGGAATGCTTCCAGGGATGGGGTGTCTACCACCTTTCTGGGGAACCTGTGCCAGGGTTTCACTACTCCCACTGTGAAAATTTCTTCCTTACATCTAGTCTAAATCTACCCTCTTTTAGTTTAAAACCGTTGTGCCTTGTCCTATCGCTACAGGCCCTGTCCCCGTCTTTCTTATAAGATCTCTGTAAGTACTGGAAGGCTGCAAGAAGGTCTCCCTGGAGCCTTCTCTTCTCCAGGCTGAACAACCCCAACTCTCAGCCTGTCCTCAGAGAAGAGGTGTTCCAGCCCTCTGATCATTTTGGCGGCCTCCTCTGGAGCTGCTCCAACAGGTCCATGTCCTTCCTGTGCTGAGGGCTCCAGAGCTGGACACAGTACTGCAGGTGGGGTCTCATCAGAGTGGAGTAGAGGGGCAGAATCCCCTCCCTCAACTTGCTCAATAATGCCTATGTTTACACTATGCCAAAGCAACAAATGCAAAACTCACCAATATATCTCCATAATAAAACTCCCTCCTTCTCCATCATAACATGCTCATGAACCCTAGACAGGTACACCCTAAAATCCTATCTTATAACTGAATGGGATCTCAGTCTTCCTCACCAAAACTTTATGGGTGCTATTAACCAATTATTAGACACTTGAATGAATTTCCATGAGTATCTGAAGGGACAAAACAGTTACCAGTGGGAGGACGTATTTCAGTCACTGAATCCCTTTTCTCTGCCTCCTGACCCACAGGTGAGACCTTGGAAGTATCCTCAAAACAAAACAATTACTGGCACAAAACCTAGAATGAATGATTTTGACCACTGAAAGTCACAGATTGGCACCTTATAATGCCCTATACACCCTTCCCTCAAGCAGTCCCTAACATGTTTTCAATCATGTAAATAATTTACATAATCAAGTTAAATTCAGTACGTTTTTTTCAACTGGACAGAATTAGGATTAACTTGAGAAATCTGCTCCCATGATGATTTCATGTACTCTCAATTAAGGCAACCCCCTAAGCCCCTCTGGTTTCAGTAGCTTAGTTCGATTCATCTAGGGCAAATCTAGGGCAAATTCTGGTGCCTAAAAGGCATTCTGAACCCAGCATTTTTACTACTATTTCAACAGCATGGTTGGAAAGTGCAAACAAACAAGACAAACACAAGCTGAAGTCCAAAAAGTCTAAACTGTATACAACCACTACAATTCAGGCATAAGCAATCCACTGTGCTGCAGCATCTCCGATTCCAGCCCTTTCTTTGCAGGGAACTGTGTAGCTTCTTCAATCCAAAATGTACTCATTCTTCTACTCCTTTTCCACCTAACCATGCCCAGACCACTGCAGCTACAGAGTTTACACAAACCTCACAAGTGCTCATAAAGTACCAATTATAATCTGGTCTTTTTTATCTCCCCTGTGCCAGTCCTTCCCATCTCATTTTTTAAGAAATGGGCCAGAAGCTCTTAAAAAGCATCTAGTTATTTTACAACAGTCCCGTTCAAGTCAGGAAGAGATACAGATGGCCTTCAGTGATTTCTTGTGTTCAGGGGATGCCAGCTCAGAGAACAATTGTGAATGGTTGAAAGATTGACTTAAAAACTTCTTGGTAAACAAATAAACCAATAACCCTTAAATGATTTTTTTTTGCCAGTAAGTAAATGCATTTAGCTTTCCAAAGCTGAAATGCCAAAGATGTAAACGTTCATTAAAATCTAAAGGCACTATAATCAATACAAGACGCAACACTAGTTAAATCAGCATAGTCTAGATCTCAAAAGGACAAATGGATATAAGAACCTGCATTTTTGTTTAAAAAGCATAGCATGTTAAATTCAGCTGCTTACAAACCAAACACTGCGTGCCTCATTGATATAAAATTGTCCCAATGAAGTCGATAAAATCGTATCGGTAACAAAATAAAAATAATTTAGCTCTATGTTAACAGATAACTTCTCCATTCAGGGAAAAATATTTTTTCCTTAAGTACCACATCAAAATGTAAATTGGGTGATGGGCTGGTACCTGTAATGTAGTTTAAATGAAGAGAACCAAGGCAGATTTCATTTTGAATGCTGAGAAGCCAGGATGCCTTCTGTAGATTTGAGAAAATACCAATACCAAAGTACCAGTATGACTTACCCAGTGAGTAACTGGTACTTCAAGATACTACAGGCAGTGTAGATGCTACAGCAGCGTTCAGGAACATCCTTACAAGCACCTACCCAAAACAGCATCTTTTCTTTCAATGGCAGCAGCAGCACCAAGGTCTTACATGTTCTCTGGGTCTCCTCCTATCCTGCTAAGATGGCTTGGAAGGTGAAATGCCTATGATCCTCCCTCAGCTCCACACGACACACTGCTATGACACTGGGGGGTCTCTGGAAAGCAGCGACAGATGCCAGCTCTCAGAATAAACAAACAGGATCTGTGGGAAGTACAGCTACCGTAGGGCAAGTAGCCATCTTCTTCACTTCCAGCCCCCATCAGCAGGTATCCCCCCCTGCAGTGACAAGGCCAATGGTACCCTTTAGGATGACAGGCATAAAGAGTTTCTGCTGTATTTATAGAATATTGATTACAGGGTTGCTCTCCCAAATTAGTCATTGAAATCAGCAGCTAAGAGCAGGGCGGCATGCTCGACCAAAGGTCAGTGGGCTCTCATGATAGTGCTGCTTTACCAATTTGTGGTCCTGTGCCAATCCTGAAGCAGACAGAGAATATTGTTTGCACCATGGTGAAAACAACCTCAGTGTCCAGTGGGAGAGCTGGTAATTTGGTGAGTGGCACTCTCGTTATTCCTTTCAGTATCCTCTGTGTTGAGATCTCGACCTACAGTATGTCTGAAAGCGGTGGTGGTACAGACAGTGTAGTCCACCTGGTAAAATAAAGTAAAAACTTGGGTATATCCAGCAATTCTGTTTTTTCTGAGGGACAACTGTGCCCTCAGAAAGTGGAGGGGCAGGTCAATTAACTTGCACTCAGCAATGAACTCTAGCCACATCTCAGACCTTCTCCCTGAACAGGGATGTTTAACTCAGTGCCTGAAGTTTCATACGTTTCTAGGCAACATGCAACATAGTTCCAAAGCAGGCCTTACGAGTTTCAGGACAATTACACCGAGGTTCAGGCAAGGATGGCCTCTCTGACCAGCATATAAATATGTAATTACCTTGTAAGAAACTTCTGTTCCTACAACAAAAAAATACAACCGACAAGCCGAAAGGGCCGTGAAATGAACTTTGATGGCACTAAAGCCAAGACTGCTCTCTTGGCACCAATGAGCAGAGACCTTTGGATGTGGGATGGGAATGGACATCAGGCTGAAGGCCCCCTGGGTTGAGAGCAAGGGTTCCGCAGATATCCCTGCTGTGGGAGAGGAGGCCGTGGCTGGCGCAGCAGTCCCTGTCTGTGGCATCCCAGATGAACGGGCCCTTCTAGCTGTCTGTTGACCAAAATAGCTCCCAGCAAGTTTGGAACTGGGAATATGCTGGTTCTTTCCTTTCCTTTTCTGGACATGTTAGGAACCCAGGAATAGAAGAACACACCTGGAAATGATTCCAGATGCAGGCCAGCCATGAACAAATACTCTGGTTTTTTTTATTTTCCCTTCTAGTAAGCAAGTCTTTTAAGGGAATCAGTTATGATGCAACCCTGCATTGTAACTGTTCCTGTGATGCATCTATCCACGGACTATCAGTCTGAGGTTGGATAGCTGTAAAAGCTGTAAAGCAGCTCTTGGAGGCCCTGAAGCCTGAAGCAAAAGGACTTATTCTGACCATAACAAACAAATCTTATTCCAACTGTAACAAAGGAAACCATTCTTTCTTGCATGAAAAGCCATGTATTTGAAAAAAATCCTTCTTCTCTTCTTTGCTGGTTATATATACAGTACTTAAAATAACTTTAACTAAAATCCACTTATCAAATTACTTGGATTTCTACAATACATAATTTCTACATCTTCTAGTCAGAATTCATGTTCCATTTTTCCATTGTTTGGCAATAGAGTCACTGAGTCAATCCATCTGGGGCTTGATCAGAAACATTATTAAAATCAATAGTGAGATTCTCTGGTTAGGATGTCTCAGTTTTGTCAAATGAATCCATCTCATTAAGCTGGTTTCCACTCCTAGACAATGGATAGAGACAGGCACTCCTGGGCTACAATTCACTTGACCCACAGGTATCTAAAAAAGGGATCAGATGAATTGTGTCCGAGAAAAAACTGTACTTCTCCCTTGATTATATATGGATCCTAGTACGATTTGATCAGAGGTAGACACCTAAACTGCTATCTAACATTATGCAAGATGATTCACAGCTTCAGTAGCTTTAACAGACTCTACCCCAAGACCATTAGCCAAAATATACCAATATTCTCCATTCAATTGCCAGGACCCATCACAGCTGACCATCTTGCTAGTTGGCAGAATAAGAACTAAATGTAGTCTTCCAGCTCTACTGCTAAGTCGGGACTGAGCTATCACAACCAGCTAGAAACCACAGCCCTTTGTCCTATGGGAAGTCTTTCTATATTTAAAAAGTGTTTTAAAATGTTATACAGAAGAGAAATGTAAAAACAGAAACAACTTGTTTCAAATATGTTTTTTTTTTTTTTTTAATTAAATTCTATATGGAATCCAAGCTCTAATGTCTTGGAGTTCAAAGTTTGCATGAAAATCCCAGCTCGTGACAAACCACACTGTGGTCCCTTCACTCGTATGATCTGGGTGATCCTACAGCATAGCAGCACACAGGCAGCTGCCTGCAACATGACAGGCAAGCATGTTACCTCCAAAGTTAAAGCAGCCTGCCTACATTTTGCTCAGAGACTCATGAAAACCTATGCAGCAAGGTCTCCTGCTTAGATCTGTTTTTTTTCTACATTCCCCCAAAAGTCACCCTTCTTTTGTTTGGCTGGTAAGAGTCCTATAGCTAAGTATTCTCATCCCATTCTGAAATAAAGGTACACTACTGGTCCTGAGGAAAACATGTAGGATTAAACCTGACACACAGCACTAGTACAGCAGGCAGGAATACACATGACCAAGAGACAGGAGACATGAGCCAGTGAAATAAATACAGGATACAGTGATAAACTGGGATCAAGTTCCGCATTACACTGATGAATGGGACCAACCTGGGCATAGCAGAATCCTAAGCACTGGGTTCATTTCATCAGCAGTATTAACAAACGTATTTCACCTTTCTTATCAATTCCTCATACAGTGTTGCCATGAGCTTCTACTGAGTTTCAAGCCTAAAAGCAAAATGATTACATAATTGATGCAGGTAGCTTCATATAGAAATGCTAGCTATTCTTATCAGTCAGTGCTTCTGGACACACCTATATAGAGAATATTCCCTCCAGCAGCTTACACAATTATGCTTCTGTAATGTCACAACAGCCAACAGGATAGTCAGTAGACAGCATATTTACACGTACTTTTAAGAAACAGGTGAAAGGATGCACACAGGTTAGATAAACTAAACAGTTCAACAAACACCATAGGCATAATGCTCCATTTCATTCTTTCTAAATTAATACTTGAAAGATGCTGAGCATCTGCATTTCTTATCAACAACAGTGGAGCTAGAGTGCTCAAAAGACATTTATCACCTGGTGGAATAAGGAGTATACTGAAGAGGCCTTATCCAGCAAGATGCCAAGTGCTGCCTGTGGTTTAAAAGTGACTCTTGTGTAGCCATGAGATCTGTCAACACTGCGATACACACGTCTTCCTTCCCCTGCTTCCCCCTCTTGCAGTGTCTGCTCACTGGGACTTTCGCTAAAGCTGTAAAGTCTTTTGGGTAAAAATTGTTTCTTTTTATGTATTTGTATAATAAACTGCAGTAACTGGGCCTGATGCTGACTGTATTAAACATAAATAAATATCAGCATTGCAGATTTATATGGTTCCTTCAGGAGAGATTAATTAGAACAATTTATATTATGGCAGGGCTCTAAATGTCTCCTTTTGTCTCACCTCAAATGTCACTGAGGTGGCTCAAGCTAGATATATAATTTTCTTTTTTACCCTACCTGATCATACCTGGGGGAGATAATAATGCATCTCATGTATCAGCTTTCATTTCTCACATCTATTTATATTGTAAACTCATATGACAGCTACTGCCTCTTACTCTTACTTTCCACAACACACAACAGCAGTGGCTTGAACTACATGCTGCCGGAGTTAATTAAGAAAGAATCTACACCATTTATTACCTACAGACCAGAAAAATGTCCAAGATGGCTCTGCAAGACTAGATGTCTATCGCAGTATATCCCAACCAAGTAAACTGCCTAGATACAACCGAAAAAGATGTACCAAAAAGACTGTGGTGGAAGGAAAGAGGACACCAATGCAGTAGCCAGTCAACCTGAAAGTCTCCTGAAGGGAACTGTTGACACTGGTGATAACAAATACCACTCTGCTCCAAAAGTCCTGACAGAGGTCAAAGGAAGCCAACACGTTTTTTATGTTAAATTCTCAGATTGCACATAAAACTTCAGGAAATTGGAAGATTTCTTCTGTTGGCTAGGAACACATTCATCACCAAGCGCCAGGATTTGAGAGCATTACAACAATAGGTCTTGCACTGCCTTGAATACATTATAAAAGTAACAGCTCCACTTAAATAATGAAGTGTTGTAATACCCCTGGCGAAACACTAATCTATGCAGTGAAAGCCAGGCAAGAAGAAAAATGTGTCTTACCACATAGTAAATAAATTTCAAGTGTTTAGTAAACCTTTATAAACAACAGAATTTGAACGCCAGGACAAACCTGTAACAATGAATCAGAACTGAGGAATGGCAGGTTGAGGAAGCACATCCCACCTTGGAGCCCGAGGACTCACCCTGTGCAAGGACATCAGCTGCAAGAAATTTCACCCTCACCCTCAGGGGAGCCAGGACTGATGATTGAGATGCAAACAGTGCACAAGCAACCAGATCTCCTCTGTTCTGGCAGGCTCCTAGCCTGATAAAGAGAAGCAGATAGAGCTGAGGCCACCCTCTTCTGAGTAGGTATAAAGTCCTGAAACCACCTGCCATGGGCAGGGTAGGGTAGCGTACGGTAGGGTAGGGTAGGGTACAGTAGGCAAGACAAGGCAAGCTTGTTGGCTGGTCAATGGGAAGGGAGAAGAGGCTGGGTCACTTGCATCAAGGCCTACTGCTCAGCCACCTTTAAATTTAAAAGACATCATTTTTCACGACAAGGACAGAGTCAAACAAGCTAGCTAAAAGATAAGGGCCCCTTGCAACTATGGACATAATACAGATGGTAAACATGGCACAGTTAACTATATACGAATGTTAAATCAGGGATTTAATTGCCCCAGTGATCAAAGAGGTAAAAATTACTCTTTACAAAACATATTTCATGTTCTGTTACATGGATCCAGACAGCTCTTATCTGAGGAAAAATCTGTAATGTCTCAATTACTAATGCCACAGAGACCAGACTAGCTTCTCAGCTGTAAAGTCTGGCCCAAGACCGTACCCTTGGTGTCAATATGCAAATCGACTGTCCCATTACTAATGCTATATAAATGCTAACTAGCAAGTTAACAATAAAGAAAACTTGAACTATGTATGTTAATGCACTGGCACAGTATGCATTGTTACCCACACACACACACACGCCGGTAACTGCATATTAGGTTTTTGACATACTTCTTCTATTGTTGGTAAGCCTGAAAAAATACATTGGGACATAAGCTCTCACCTGTCTTACATGAAAATGAGGTTATTTGGACTCCTCAAATACAGTTCTTATACAAATAGGTTTTAATAAAAACATACATAATGACAATTCCTGGGTGTACTTAAAGAAAACACAACTACAAGCAAACTGTATATTGGAGAAGGTAAACGATTATCTGAAGAGCTTTTACCATTGTTTATGGTATTAGGGGTTTCTTCATCTCACAACTACAACATCCATGAGAAAGGAGAAAGACATATCTGGGTCCTACTAGCAAAATTATCTAAGGATAAAGCAGCTCTGATCTCAGGGTATATTTTCTGACGTGTTCTTCATTTGCATGCTTTCTGATTGCCTTCAGCTAAAACATTCTTTCCCAAGCTATGGAAATCTGACCTAAAACCGCACGTGAAGTTGTGAGTCGTGCTGCCTCATCTGCTTCCTTCAGACTTCAGTCAGGAAAAGGAGCAGCCACCCTAGCCATGCTTCCATTCGGTTTGAGTCAACTGCTGTAATACAAATTTTCATGCCTATGCTTGAGGAACTGTGACCATTCTGGCCTTTCTTAATTACCACCTATTTTCCAGGTCATTAATTACGTTTTACAAACATTCTTAGAAAAAGCATTGCCAAGATCAATCACTTCCCAGATATCCTGCTTCTTTTATATTTGAGCTTTACTGAATCAAGGTTTTCCAAGCTTTCTTTTGAAACCATTTCCCTGAGAATGCATCCAAAATGTTATTACTAAATTTTGAATTCTTTCTGGAGTTTAACATAATACAATAAGCCAATTCTCTTTCTTTAAATAGTGTGAAACCAGAGAAGGACAAGCATACTTCTTGATGCATAGAGTCCAAAACATTTAATTTATGCCTAGCATAAAGTAAAAGACAGGAGATTAACATATACACACTTCTACCTTAAGTATATATAACTAGAAACTTCACTAATATTTACAATAAAGTACTCCAAATAATGATCAAATGCCCTGTTCTAAAAATGCAGCATTTAATCTGATGTGTGCCATGGTTATAGTTTGTGTCATAAATTGTTGCAATCAACTTAATTAAGTATGCAGTATTACTTGATCAAGATGGTTTACATTCTCTCTAAAATTAAATATACTGCGGCTGTTAGTACACTGGTTACATTTTTGAGAGATCACCCCCCCTTTTAAGCATAAAACAGTAAATGTAGGAGGGCATTTTCCGTTGTCTCCCAGCTCTGCCAACTCCGATGTCTACACTTAAGCATGGGCAGTCTCATTTAAGCCAGTGGGAATACTCACATATTTAAATTTAAGCAGGCTCACTGCTTAGCTGTTCACATGTAATAGTCAGAACATAAATCAGATCACACTAAAAAATTCCTGTTAAATTTTTTACTTCTGCCAAAACTGGCTATCATTGCAGCTTGCCGGCCACAGCCTTGAAGCTAACCCACGCCAGATACAATTGCTTTTAGGCCCAAGACTTGTTTCAGATGCACAAAATGATTCCAGTGTGTCAGAGAAAAAAAAGGCAACGTTTGCCTTCCAAACATTGTTATTTAAACCCTATGGTGAACATATTCTTCAGGATTATTACATGGAACCACTCTGTTAATAAATGTAATTAGAAAAAGAAAATAGAAGTCAGGAGTGACTAGCCAAGGAATTTAAGTAGTGTTTAAAAATTGGCATAGAAAAGATGAAGCGTAACAAACCATCCCATTTGGGAGCACACTGGCACTTCTGACTGAAGGGACCTCTCGGTCTCTAGCACTGCTGCCACAGCATTTATTAGCAGCAGATACACAATGCATGTGAGGAAAGACATGCTCAAACCCTGGTCCACTGCCATGCAATATGCAAAAAAAAAAAAAGTGTGACCCATTAAGAAGCACCTAAAAGGCCCCTTATTCTGGAGAACCTCCTGTCCTGAGGAAAGCAGAACTGTAACACTCTCCAGAAAGCCCCACGTGAGCAGAAGCTATAAACTGAAATAAGGGGGACCACATTTTTCTTTCAATTCTGGATTGCCGGGGAGCTGCCCCTGTGAACACATCTGGGCATCTCATTCTTAGGGTAACCTGTATGAAACAAAAATGCTAGACGCATTTGACTCAAACTTGTCTTTTACTTTCTTACCACAAACTGTTCTTGTTTTGGTTTTAAATAAAATAACTCCTCAGTGCATAGTTACACAGTAATACTTAATACCCAGATAAGATTTTGAGTTGGAATATATGATCACTCAATAAGAACTACACTAATCACTGTAATTAAGACTCTATTTGAACAATTATTTTGGTATTAAAACTATTTTCCACAGCCTTAGTTTCAATGCCATTAATCCACTGTGAAGTTCTTTTTATTGAGCAAGAACAAAAGTTTTGTTGAGAAACTTCTTAAATCGCACAGTAAATATTTTAGCTCTAATGCTGACGTTTAAGTTCTTAACAAGAAAATCCATTTCATTTACTTTGGATAACAAGGAGACTTTTGACACCATTACATCTCACCGCACTGATTATTCTGCTTTGCAAAACACAAAGAATCCAGTTTCCATTACAGCCAGCTACACTTGCATAATCCCAAGTAAACGTGTGATCCTGTATATACGTAAATAAGGGAACAATGGCCACACTTTTGCATTTCTCCATTGAAAAGACTGTGTGGCTCTGCTTTGGCCACGGCGATGCATCATACACAGCGAGTGTCAAAAACACAAGACCAAGTTCGCCCATCAGTGTGCCACAGCATTACTGTGCCTGAAGAGCAATATGCGAGGTCTATTTAAAATCATCACCATTTATCTAATAGACAACATAATTTCAAAAGTGTAACTAGTACCAAAATGGCGGTGGCAATCAGGGAACACTTTGCCATCTCAGTTACTGACTCCTTCTTTCCAAGCCAGTCTCATTCTTTCAACCTACACAGCGCCTTAAAAGACGCTCATGTTCCTTGAATACTGATGGGTTCTGTCTGTAGTTATGTTCTTATTAAGAGATTACTGCAAGAAGCTTTTCCACATTGAATTTTACCTTCATTGAATGAAAATCAGTTAGTCACATACTACACAGCAACCAAAATTCAGAGGTTATGAAGATTTAATGCTTTATAAATAACTCTGCCACTTTTTAGACCCTGTTGAAGTCTTCTTCAAGTAACTCCTCTTCTTTCACAGTGCATGCCACGTGCTTTGGACAATTTTTGCCACGTTATCTTCTGTACATTTTTTGATTTCCAATGAGTGGTAACGAGTAATATTCAAAAGACTAAAATGTTTATGCCTCCATAAATTATGACCTTAAAATCAAAGAACTATTTAGTTGTGTTACCTTCGGTGGTACCTTCTGATTTCTGTCTCAGGACATCTATTATAAGATCAAAAAGGAAGAAGGCAGCAATATTTTTAATACAGCATACATGTCACTAGTAGAACACATTTACATCCACAACCTATTGAAAAGGTCTTTATTGTGTGAAATGCCATTCAAAAAGAATTAGAACATAATCTTCTAGTGGGAATGCAATATGTACAAGAGTAACGCAAAGCAGAAAGAACATTTTATTACGGCTGCTATTAACATTCAGGTGTAGTTACAACCTACTTCATTGTGTGTTGTGAGTAAACTAACCCCTGAGGGGTCCTGTTACAGTCAGGCTTGCACAGAGCAAAGCAGAGGGCTCAAAGAATTTTAGAGATTAAGCAAAAGTGAGCTTGACAGACACCCAGCACTTCAACAAAATCCAAGATGGAAAATGAAGAGACATTCCTCCTTCAGGAATGCTATGCAGGATTTGCCTGCATGTATGGACTACATTCCTAACACCTGGGAAAAAATAAATAATTAAACTATGGTAACCCAGTGCTAGTTTAAATGAGAAGTTAGTTCAATGTAAAAACTAGTCAGCTATATCTTTGATTATAACTACCGAAGAGGAAAAAGGAGAGGAAAGGGCAGGGGAGGGGAGGGGTCAGTTGGAAGGGGCTTACAACGATCATCTAGCCCAACTGCAATATCCCAGTTTTTCCAGCAGACCTGGAAACTGAAGGTGTTTGCTAGATGATGCGTCAGTCATTAAACTGTGCACACCACAGGAGAGACACCATGGTTTTCCTTCAAAAAAAATACATTTTCATCATGATGAGTGATTTTAGGCTTTAGAAACCTGCATTCTCACTTTCAATACATCTAGTAATTTGTCCAATTTTACAATCAAAAAGCAGCATGATATGATGAATCTCCACAGAAAAGTTACTTGAAACAGAAATTTTTAGTTGCATTAGGACCATCACCACTTCAATAAAGGAACGATCCTTGCGGGGGTGGGTGTTCTCACACCGCAGAGGAGCCTTGAAAGCTGCGGAGGGCTTCATGCAACCTCCGGGCTTCAGACTGCTCTGTTGTATTGACAAGATTTGATCGATAAAGCTTTAACACTTCTAATGAAAAGTGTTAATAAGGGGTAGGAACGGAAAGAGATAAAACTCCGAGAAAATGGTATTCAGGTGTTATTGAGTGGGAAAGCAATCACGTGTATGACATATGAAGTCATGGGCAAGGGGCGACAACAGTAAAACTGTTACTCCTATATTCAGTTGTTTACAATGCTACCAAACCCCAAATTTGTAAAGCCCAAAATAGAAAGAGTCACAGATCTGCTGAGTTTTGCTTTGCCAACGCAGGGAATGACATCAGCATGACTCACAGCGCACAAGCTGAAGATGCAGCAAGCAGCTCAGAAAGGAGAGAGCAGTGGGAGAGAGCAGCCATTCAGTAATCCTCCAGCTCCACATCACAGAAATCACTTACACATTTATGTTCTTCTGCCTTCATTTTCAAATGAAGAGGACATGTTACATTTAGCTCAAATGTTTTTTGTGACACGTTTTAAAGTCTTGGTGGCAAGCTGTATGGAAAAGCAGTGCAATTAGAAGTTAAAAGCCCAGATGTAAAGGGTCTGTGAAAATACACAAGCCTGAAATTACATGTTATGGATAAATAAATCCATTTTAGAAAACCCAGTTAGCTCATGTTAACCTTGTGAACTGATCCCATACAGAATTAATCTTGCTGCTTAATTCCATGCTTCAAAACAGTCTTGAAAACACAACAGTTCATTTTCTAGATATCATACTTCCACCATGGAAGCGGTAACCAAAGCTATCTCACAAAAAAGGTCCTCCTGCTTGTTCATACACTGACATGATCAAACTTTTCTTACGGTATTTTTACCCTAATATTAATACTGTAATTCCACCTTTGAAGCATGCTTTTCCTTTTAGTTTTCTGTTGTGCCATTTAGACTCTCTGGAGTCAATGCAAAAACCCTACAATTAATGATACAGGAAAAAGTTGCATCATAAACATTGGTTATTCTTTAGGAGAAAGAACCAGCAGTGTTAAATAAAAATAGTAAGATCCAGTGACCACAGGGATAACGTACCTATTACAAGGTACACATCACTAAAAACGTGTACGTTGCAACAGCTGAGCCATATGAAATCCAGCACCAAACAGCAGAAAGCTATTTTAAACATCCATCTGTATCACAGCTGTAAATAACTTCACATGTAGTCTTCATTAAAAAACTGACTAGCTGAATTAAATTACAAAGTATAATCAAATTTGAAAAGGCATTGGATACAGTTCAAATACTGTGTATCTCCTTCTCCTACTGTTCTACAGTAAGGCAAACACAAGTACTACACAAACCAACAGACTCAGTTAATCCTGACAAAATCATATTCGGGGAGCTGGGGGTGGAAGGATGATAAAAGGCAGGAAAAGGAGAGTTATGTTTCCTCTCCCAGACTTTCATCAGTTTTTCCATCCCCAAGTCAAAAAGAAAAACTAGGACAGTTATATTTGTTTATGATCAGATAACCATAAACTAAGACTCTTTTGGTATAAGAGAGATATTCCATCAAATGTGAAGTTTCTTTGTTTTGTCAAGATCGTGAATAGATTTTCAACTTTTTCAAACGCTTACCACCAAAATATCCTTCTCCAAATAAGCCTGGGTATTTTTTAATATGAAACAAAATCATCTGCTTGAAAACACATTGCAGTAGGACCCAGACGAATTCCCTTCCTGCTGTCCTTGCTGCTGAACATCACCTGGTATCTGGTTATTAAAGCATGTTCTGAGTGTGACAATCTAAAAGATCTCATCAGTTTTCATACAGCAATTTTCTTCTTAAATCTGTAAGACCACTGTAAAAAGAAATAGCTGATGAAAGCATGAGGAGGGGGAATGCATATTCTCTGCTAAAACACAACTCAGAGAAGAGAAAAGCAAACTGAAAAATTTTCAACTCGCCTTTTGGGACAAATCTGCTTTTAAATGCCGTTCCCTAGTTTCCTGTTCTCATTTTATTCAGTCATTCTGGAGTCAGAACAGAAATAGCTAAGGTTTTTTTAACCTTTGAGATATTTTGTAACTGCATTAATTCCTCACTTCACCTCTTCCCATCTCAAAGTCACTGTATAAAGCTAAAGAGAGAAACAATATACAGAAAACCAGGAACATTTAAATTTTCTATTGTTCAAATGAAGCTTGGGTACCTCAGATACATGTACCAAGTTCCTGGAAACATACGGCTCTCCTGGCGATGTGCTGATTTCTCCATTTTCCTGGATACTTTTGCTGACTGAGCTACTTCACTTGAATGCAGATGATTAGTTAGAGGCAAAAACCAAAGGAACATGAACATACTCTCAGAGGGATAGGAAGCCAACACAAAGACTGGAGTTGCTCAGTTGTCTGAAGCATCACTTTCCTTAAGAACCACTTACAGGACTTCACAGGAATTTTACCTAATAGTTCACAGCAACGAATGAACTGTTGTACTGGATGAAGCCAAAAGTCCATCTGACTGAGAATATTTTCTCTTGCAGTTTCGTAATCTATCTAACTTTTGGAATTATTATTCCCTCTCTTGTAAACACAGAAAACTCATGAGGATGCACAGAAATTATCACTCAGCAAGTTTAAAAAAAAAAAAAAAATCAAACTAAAACAAAAGGAAGGACTTTTCCACACAAACAAAATCATTAAATTGTGAAATTCTATGCTGCAGAGGCCAAAAGTATAAACAGTTTTATGGAAAAAATTCAGGGGAAATAAGTTCATCGCTGACTATTGAACAAGATAACCAAGCTCGGAAAGTCTCTGGCTGGCCAGCTGCGGGAGGTTCAGGGGATTCACCAGCTGCCCTGTGCTCACCCCTTCCTTGAACTATCTGCTACTGGCCAGGAACACGCTGGGCTTGTCTGTTCCTATGACTGAAAACAGCAACAAGAAGCCTGCATCTCAAAGGACTGAAAACCATCTTCATTGTATACAGTCCTGAGCAATGAATTTTTCTCCCAAGTTCTTAATAGGTAGTATTATCCTGTGTAGTGATGTGTGGGCAGCCAAAGGGATTAGAAAAGCCTATTTGGTTTTCCACAAGGCTCTTCATTCAACCCATCTGTACAAAAGTACAAAACCCCAATAATGGACATATATTAAAAAATATTTCTATGGGTCAAGTGTGAATTTTGGACAGCAAAAGAGAATTCACATCCTGAAACACAGTCACCTACTTACCTTGACTTTATCAAACTTGTATGGACATCCCTCAAGTATTTTAGGGGCGTCCATACAAATGAGGCTGTATCAACCTAAGCTGCTGACTGACCCTTGCAACCGTTTTGCTTAGACAACATCTAAGTGAATGCTCCATTCACAGGTACCAGTGTCTAGGACCCTCCAGATCAGCTCTTATCAATTCACAGAACCACAGAGTAGCTGACATCAGCACGGACCTCTGAAGATCATCTAGGCCAAACCCCCACCCAAAGCAGGGTCACATACAGCAGGTTGCTCAGGGCCATCAACAATTGGGTTTTTAGTAACTCCACGAACAGAGACTCCTCAGCTTTGTTCATTGTGTTGTAGGAGAATTTCCTGTGTTTCACTTTGTCGCTATTCCCTTTTGTCCTGTCACTGGATACCCTGAGAAGAGCCTGGCTCCAGCTTCTTTACTCCCCCCACCAGGTATTTATATATATGCTGATAAGATCCCCCATAGCCCCAGTTACCTCAGCCCCTCCTGATGTGACAGATGCTCCAAATTACTTAATCATCATCATGGTCCTTCATGCGTGCCCGTGTCCTTTTTGCACTGGGGAGCGCAGTGCTGGAGCCAGCACTCCCCACTCCTGAGCAGAGGGCAGGATCGCCTCCCTCAACCCGCTTGCGATGTTCTTATGCTGATAAGATCCCCCATAGCCCCAGTTACCTCAGCCCCTCCTGATGTGACAGATGCTCCAAATTACTTAATCATCATCATGGTCCTTCATGCGTGCCCGTGTCCTTTTTGCACTGGGGAGCGCAGTGCTGGAGCCAGCACTCCCCACTCCTGAGCAGAGGGCAGGATCGCCTCCCTCAACCCGCTTGCGATGTTCTTCCTAACGCAGTCCATTTTTTTCTCTTCCTAATGCAGCCCCACCTTCCTCACTTCATGGACAGAAGCCAAAATTCAGAAAACCTAAACGAATGTAAAAATACAGCTTCACTGCCTGATCCTGGACCAAAAAGACAGTGGTCTTAGGTGCCTGTTTCAGATGTCTTATCAGTTTGCATGGCCACCTCATTCACCAGCAAGCGCTACTGAGGCTGACCAGCTGCAAAGCAGTGCGGTTGCAAAGGAGGAAAGGAGCAGCAAACTCCTCCTCAGCCAGAAAGTGTACAGCAGATCTCGTAAGGTATTTAAAACTCCAGGTGATCTATTAAGGTACCCTCCAGGCACTCACAACAGAAAATCCAGATTCTCCATCACAGAATCACAGAATCACTAAGGTTG
>NW_010557007.1:2154-14115 GCF_000687285.1 Phaethon lepturus | reverse complement strand
CCATAATCTTCCCCAGTACCGAGGTCAGACTTGCAGGCAACATGAACACCCAGAAGAGCCAAAGCACTGAGCAGTTGCAGGAGTCAACAAAAATTGAACAGGAAAATGTAGTCTTCAGGGCACTAACCACAAAGGGATACTTTCTGGACAATCAACCAGGCATATTTACAATCATAATTTCATTTGAAACTAAGCTCCTTTTTTATTTTTCATCAGATTTCACTGGAAATTGGCCATAGAAGCTCTCCTGGCAAAAACTAAGGACACAAGATCTTGAGAAATTTTGGAGTCAAATGCATGATAGAAACAGGCAGGAATTTAGTCACTCAGACCTCAATAATCCTGTTAAAATTCCATGTGGAACTGAGAAATCGTGTAAATGTTTTTCTTTTGACTCCACGAAAACCTATCAAAGTATGCAAGTTTAGAGCAGGACTGATGTCAGGCCATTGCCATGCAATAAAGCACATTAAGTGAGCTTGGATTTCCTACCAGCTGAGAACTTTGGCCAGAATTCTCAGGGGACATTTTTCTTCTCCAGAAGGAACTAGTGCTGTTCTCTGCTGAATTTCCTCCTCTTTGAAAGAGAAAATTGTTATCTGAGTGCTAAAACTGAGACTGCACTGTGCCACAGAACTTGTACTCAGGTTGTGCGAACCTTAGCAGTGTTGTTTTAAATAGCCTAGAGCTATTTTTTGAGCCATTTTTACAGTTTGTCAGAAAATCATGCACATTTTCACAAGACATTTTAATTTCCTTTTACGTAAAAAATGACGAAAAGTGTTTGGCCAAACCTGAACTCCCTGACAGAACTCCTGGTGAGGAGAAAAGGAGCATGCTATGACTGTAGTGACATACAGAAGAGCAAGCAGCCAAGTGACATATCCCATGAAATCTCATCATGACATACCTCCTATGTGAAGTATTTCCATTTTCTGTTCATTTATATGAAAGGCAGAACTCTTTTACCCTTAGAAAATCGTACCATCCTTCTGCAAACAGAACATTTTAAACAAAAATCCAGACTTCAGATGAAAATATTTTTAATCTAATCTACTTTATTCATTATTTAATTGCTTGTTCTCAAACACAATGTACTGAGAAAGACAGCTGTGGGACTGACAGAATTTAAATCAATGACCATCTGCAGAGGTGTGAAGAACAAAGACACTGCAGCATAAGTGACCAAAGCTCCAGTGGTCCTGAAACATGTTACTTTGGGATGCCCGTGTTATGATTTTTTTAACCTTTTGGGTCTGGTCTAAGTTTGCATCTGGAAGAACAGCACTTCAAGGCTGCCAGAGGAGACTAGCTGCCCATTAGCATTTAAATGGATGATGAATTAAAGATCCAAATCTTGTGGTAATTCAGAAAGAAGTAAAAAAGAAAAATCTACCCTCTGCTATGTGAGGAGCAATCCCATTAAGAAAACAGTAACTCTGTAACTGAAAGCAGAAATAGGTGCATTCAGGTTAGCAAAAGCCAAGCGGCAGGATCTTGCTTTTGGTAGGCTGGTGGACTTGTCCATCTCTCCCATGGACACCTTGGTATCAGTGAGGGAGGCACGGAGGCCATCAGCAAAGTTGTCTGACTTTCTTCTTTATGTAGCAATGCTTTATTTTTGTTAAATGACTGTCTGACGGCTACAAAGATCTGTACACTTCATTTAATGCATGGTTTTGTGAACCTTATGAGTTCAGACGTTTCTAGGACAGGCTGAGCCATCACTACTTCTTGTGCCTCTGGCCAAAAAGTGTAAGGAGAAAACCTGATGTCATTATGGTCAGAAACCATCTTTTTTGTTGTGCTCTGAAAGAGCACTTGGAATGAAGAAAGGAGAGTAACAGCAACCTCATAATGAGCATTGTGACTGAGAATGGGAGGAAATGGAAAAAATAATTAAAAACATCATCTGGTTTAGTTACGCAAGTATTTCCACTGACTATTAACTATGACCACGGCAATGTCTGAAAGGGACAAGCTTCAAGTTTTGTGCATTGGCTTGGGATTACACAGGAATGTTTGGTCATCAGTTGCCATGCCAGTCTTTGTGATGTGGTCTTAGGTTCAGGCAGAGCCAAGATGTTCCTATCTTTGCTTCAGGCAGAAGTAGATAAACTGCTTAATGGGGGATTAATTCCGTCTAACTCTAGCTATCCATAAAAGTGGTGTCCACTTCAAGGCTTTCTCTGTCATCAGTGGAAGATTTGCTGCTGCTGACTTAGAACAGGGACATCTCAGAGTCTGTTCTGCAGGGAGTAGGTAACGCTGCCTTCTGTGTGGCTTAGGCAAACCAGACAGATCCCACCCTTTTTCCTCCCCTCGTTTCATCTGGAACAACAGGATAACAGTGCTTTGCCTCCTAGATCTTCTCTAGACCCTGAGAGTGGCATAGACTCTCCAATTGCTGTACGTACCACCTGACACCCCCTGAAATTTGCAAAGGGGGCAGTAACAAGGAAGGTGTTCAGATGGATAATAATTAGGGCAAACTTACATGAACGATGACATTTCTCTCTTTAAGGAGAAAACTGGGTGACAGAAGTAAGGAAAAACATGACAATACCTTCACAGGCCTCCAGAGGCTGTGCAGCAGGTCCTATTTTAGCTTCCTCTGCTATGTGCCTTAAGGCATTGTAACTATAATGTTATACATATATTGTATTGGAGCTCATGACTCATCTATATGAATATCTAATGAAGCAAAAATTGGTGCAAAACATATGATAGTAATCAGCAATACAGTTGGGCAGCAAAGTGCGGTAACTAACTATTGTGATTTTCTTTTTGGCAGAGCATCCAGTAGCACATTATTAAGAGCATCTTAAATCAGTCTGCATTACGTGCATAAGGGGGAATGTAACTATGCAGTCACAACCGAGGCTGAAGAATGTGTTGAACTGAAATGTGCAGAGCAGGCCAGACAGATTTCAACTGTCATTCATGCATACTACAAAAGATGCAGCCATTTTGAATCAAAAGTGGTGAAGAAGGTAAATATAAATTGGCAGGACACCTCTTGGCTTCAGGGGTGCAAACTCAGCTGTAAAGTTCCAGGGCCACAAATGCAAACATTCAAGGGAAAAATGAGGAAGAGCAAGAAGTGACAGAAAGTGGCAACTGTGATCCACCGGTCATCACAGCAAGTTGGTGCCATGTCAAACATCAGCAGCCAGGCAGGCAAGAGCGTGTCAGTACTTGTCTAACATACTTACATTGTCAATGAACTGCGGCTTGACAAGGAAGAGCAAAGGGTGAAATTCCCTGAGCAGGCCCACAAAGAGTGAGCAGCAATGACAGTTAGCATCTGCTGGAACTGAAACATTGCTGGCTCAGCCAACAGGACCCCATAGTTTGGAGGTGGCTAGAAGCCTTGCAATTCAGGCAATGCCAAAGTTTGAAAGAAGGCAAAAACGGAAAGGAGACATTTTTTGCAAAGACACCTCATTTTCCTCAGCTACTTCTATGGCCAGTAGAAAATTTTCAATCCTAATTTGTGTTTTTCAAAGTGATTAACCTTGAAAAGAAAATGGTTAATCTTCTGAAGGGAAAAAAATTAAAATTTAAAGTCAGTATGACAAATATCCCCAGACTTTACTGCATTGGTAGCCTGTACCCACAGAATACTTTATTATTTGTCACATAAAAAGCTACCAAAGAGATTACTGAGTTCTATTTTGTTTCTGTCATTTCTATAGTTTGTTTCATCCTTCCCCCTTCAACGCAAAATTCCAATGACTGAGCAAATTCTTATCAGTGAGGCTGAAGTTTGCAAAATGCAAGCCAAAGAAGAGGATATGGTTTGGAAAGTATTGCTTCCAGTGCCGCTCCTTTGCATCCCCTTTCCCACAAAAAATCATCCTTTCTCACCCATTTGGTCAGATAGAAACTGTGAGGAGTAACATGGAAATCTGGGAGCAGCAAACTATGCCCTATGAAGAAGAATGAAGCCACTGTGAAGCAAAATTATAATACTCCAAGAAGACCTGTTTGCAGACAGCAACCTCTGATTGACAAGAAATTGAGACTTGACTCTCTTGAAAAGGGGAATATGTATCTCTGCATTTATGTACATGCATATAAATTTTTATTTATTGTGTTGATATATTGGGAAGTCTCTAAGAGTGCCAGGTATACTTGAAACTGATGCAATGTGCTAATCTAAACCCTCTGTTGATCCTGTCCTATACAGGTAAGGCTGCATCACAGCATGTAACAGTACAGAAGCATATGCCCATAAAATCCTAAATGAGTGTGCAACACTCCATCACTGTGCAAATGGGAAAACCTTGCCTGAGAAGATTTCCCACAAATTATCTACCCACAAGTATAACCTACACCTTCTTCTTGGACTGAAACCTGTGGGCAAGTACAGCAACAATCTTTCAAGCCAATTGATGGACTTCAACAAGTCCATGTTGCTTTAGCCTGGGTACCACTACGCACACATACTTTTCAGGACTTGTTCCTCTCATTCTGCATCAGGCTAAGCATGAATACAAGTCTGAGGTGCAAACCCCAAGCTTTTCTTTTCACATGAGTGCACTTTTCTTTTCACATGAGTGCACTCTGTGTTTTAACAGGCTCCTCCTCCATTACAAAAAGCCTCTGGACAGCACTGTATGAAATGGTGGAGCAGCTGGCAAGAGGCTGTTGGCCTGGGATTGACCATTGCTCTTTTAGAAGAAGGATGGGCTTCCTGGGGAAGCTGTATGCAATGCTGGCATGAATATCCCACACTATCATTTGAAACGGCAATGAAATAGGACGGTTATCACAAACTGTCACCATTTATTTATGGCTTGTGTACAACTGTGACCACAGGTATACCTGGCAAGATACAAGGTCCATTGTGAGTCTAAGCCAGGTAGTGCAGGGGAGAGGATATTCCTGATAATTGTATGTATGTACCTGAAGAGACCTTTGGGGAGCAGAGAGGAGAGGCACAGCCATTTCACAGACAGTTAGAGATTGTCCAACCCCGGAGGGGTATGGGCACAGACTTGTTCCTGTTTTGCAAGGCAATGCGCCTGCAGAGCTGCCCAGCAGCTGAAATGTTGACATCGCTTCCCTTCTCTCCTGCAGTTACCCTATCAGATGATGCCCACACACACCAGCCTGCCACAGTGCACTGTCAAGCCCCCACTAAGACAGCACAGGTGTTTGTCATCTACCCACCTTCAGAGAAGTGACAGGGCCACTGCTTGATGGGGAGAACTGTGTAAACCCATGACACAAAAATGTTGCAAATCCTGCACCACTGAAGAGATGTTTCTGAAGCACAGCTCCTCTTCTAATGCACTAGCATTAAGCCTTTGCAAAACGAAGTAAAACAAATTAATAAACCATTAAGCAAAGTATTTCCAGTGGCTTTTCTGAACCTTATTCCTCCAGTTTCCAACTATCACTTAGTGGTCTGTTATTCTGCTCTGTTCCACAGTTCATGACTAAAATAGAAAGGCTGCAAAGCTGCGGGGAAGATAATGATGGACAGCTCTGCAAATTGTTCCAACTGAACCATAAAACTGTCAAACAAATGATACATGTTAGTTGTGATGGCCCTATGCCTCCCAGAAATAAAGTGAATCCCTAATGGAAGACTTCAGTAAGGAATTAAACATTAATTAGGGGTTATACAAGATGGATGTAAAAGGGATTAGAAACAAACCATAGGTTTGCTGGAGCAATGGCAGCATGAAAGCCAGAGTATTTATTTCTGAACTTTGGTTTCTTAACTGATTATGAGCAATACAGACCTACAGCTGAGATCATATGGCAGAGGAAAACATCTTTATGCCTTCTTTTGAAAGGGGTAGTGGCCCAATGCCCTTAGTTTTCTTTACCTACTTCACAAGCACAGCACTGGAAGAGTACTTATGGTCTCAATTATTGACATGGTTCCTAACTGCAAGAGCTTCTAATGGGTTTCCTCATGAGCTCATGTGATGGCCACAGGTGGTCTAATATGGAAATTAATGCTATACTTGGTGTCAAAGTTGCAAAAAGCTTTGTAACAGAAATATAATTTTAATTGAGTACAGTTGGGTTGACTTGTTTAGATAAAACGAGCCAATGAAAGCTTTTCAAAGGACTCAAAGAGCAGCTGTTCTAATTTGTCTACAGGACTTTGTGATTTGTTATTATTTTTGCCTCTGCCTCTCCACAGCCCACACAAAACGTCAGTTATGATCCACGTCCTGTGGAACAAACAAGTGAGAATGTGTAAATCCTGTGCCTTTCCATTTTTGAGGCAGGCTTCCAAACTTGTATTAATAAATATGTTTACTAGCATCTAACCTGAACTTAAAGTTCAAACCATGAGCCATAATTGATATTAATGCAACCAGCATAATAGATTTCCAAAATTTGCTGTCAGACTGAACACAGACAATTTTAATTCTAATTCACGAAACAAATGTGTCTGTTGGATTCTCTTTACCAAGCATTACGACAAATGATAAGTTAACTGACCCATTAAGAACAGATATATAAATAATAAATATTCCCTCCTGGATCAGCTGCAAAACAGGAGCTGACACAAATCTTGTAGCAACTGGGAGCCTCTGAAAACCATAGCCATAGCTCAAGAACTTGCTCTTGCCCAGCTACAAGTGACTCGACTCAACCTCCACTTGCACTACCATGAAGTGCAACTCAATGCTGCAAAAGGTCCACTGGTTAACATTCTTTGAATGCTAGGACACGGTACTACTACTGTTGGACCACAGAATTCAAAAGTTTCCCTTCTGGTCTTTAGCTATTGCCACTCATACAGAAGAAAGCTGCTGAGAGAGGATAAAACAGATTCACTATCCTGTTCAGACCCAGTGCCCATAAGGAATCAGAGAGTTGCAGACAGTGTGGTTTCCTTCTACAAAGAGACTCTGAGGCCATGCAGCTTCTGCTGCTGCTGCACTGCTACCAAAATTACCCTGTTCCCTAGCACAAGGTCTCCAATGAAAGCTAACTAAACAGGGTTCTGCCTGGTCCTTACAGAGGCATGAGTCCCTTCTCTTCCATACTGGTAGGCATGTTTTTCTCCCCATATTCAGAACTGAGCTCCTGACAGCTGTGCTCTTCTGATGCCACATGGCCCTCTATCTGCTTTTGGACATTCACATTTTTGCCCATCCAAAGGCATTGGGTGATGGTGAGAAAGAGTTGTGGTTTTCCATTTCTAACTTCAAGGCTACTCTGCATGAACATTACAAAGGTTTTGTGCATAAGTCCAGAATAAGCTTTGCTGAGCAGAGAAGAAAAGTGAAGTAAAAAGAATAGGCCAGAGCCCTGTTTCAGCTGCCTCTTTGTGACACCCTGCAGAGGCAGTTTTGAAGAAGACCATGTTGGCCACAAGGCTTCCCAGAAAACTGTCATGTCTGACATGGGAGGGAACGATCTACACGTGTTCACAAGCTGCCTCAGGTGTGCTAGACAATCAGAAATTTAAGGAACAGCCTTGTAGCTGCTCCCAGACAAGAACATGAGTAAGAAACAGGAGCTGAGACTGAATATGGTCTTCTAAGGAAGGCCTGGAGAAGAACCTTGAAGAAGTTCACTAAGCACTCTTACAATGTTTCAGCTCTTTTTGTATGCTCTTGGCAGAGAGTGCTGTGGAAATCAACTCCCCATCCCCTATCCACCCTGTGTGCTGATGCCAGTTCTAGGAGCAATGATAGTACCAAAGACTGTCTGAGGTTTGAGGGATGAATCTGTTCTTTCCCCCACACTCACCCTCCCTTCCTCAAAGCAAGAGGTGGAACATGCTCTTACCATAGGTAAATATATGTGTGGAATGAGGGTTTCATTGAGTTGAAAAGGAGTTGAAAGAGAACTGACTGATGTGGGGTGCCACACAAATAAGTAGTAAGTTTTGCCCTGAGAAGCTGATGCAGCCAAAGAGAAAACTGAGGAGATAAGGTGGCTTGTGAGAAGGATGCAAGTACATCATCCTCAGCTAGCCAACACAGTGCTCTCTCTCCTATACATGACCACAGTTGTAATAAATGTATAGAAGATGACTTCTATGTAACAGTGATGACATCCTTTCTGGTACCTACATTAGCCTGTAGGTAGTCTCCCTCCATTATAAACCCGATTTTGCTATGGGCAAAAGGGAACACAGATTATATGCAGAGCTCAGAATTCATTGTTAGTGTAATTAAAGTCTTCACAGTCTAAATAAAATACAGGAGATCACTATTGTTTCTTCAGTTACAGTAATATCAACATCTTGAAAATAAGACTAAGACTGATACACATCAAATTCCTACTATCTACCCCTTTTCTCTGCCCTTATGTTTAGCCTGCCATTGTCCTTCTGAGTCCCAAGACTCAGGGAGGACATAAGCTCAACCCTAAGTAGAAAGTGGATATCACACTGAGTCCTTCGCATGCCAATTTCTTCACCAAAGTTAGGCTAGTGGTGGTTGTAGGGTGGTTCCCTGACCCCTGCTTGGGGCTATTTTTGTATGGTTTCTTAATAATGCCTGCTTTGTTTTCATTAGTTCCCAGCTAAACTTTAGCACTTGGACATAGGGTAGCTCTTCACTCAGGGGTAGTGGAGTAAACCGAAAACTTTACAGCAAAAATTTTTCACACTTATTTCCCTTCCAAGGTAAGTGTAGAGGGAGCACACATCTTGGGCATCAAGCCTACCACCACAATACTTCTGAGGAAGAAGTACATAAGCCAGCACAGGAAGAACATCTCACCTTCATGGTAGTCCTCTCCATCAACAAAACGTGTTGCCACTGTTCGCAACACAACCTCCCCCAACTTCAGCTAATGTAAGGAACTATGCAATGACTGTCTGTATTGACAGACATTTATTCTGGGCCTGAGTGCACTAACAGGCCTCAAGGGCCATGACCAGCCTCCCCAGAGGCCCCCAGCTACAGCCTCTGCCCATGGGTCAGGAGCCTCATTTCAGCTGAGCCTGGGGCCTTCAACCCCTACCCCAGATATCCTGTAAAAGTGCTGGTCTCAGTACTACCTACATCTGGCCATGGAACTTTTTGATCTGGACCCTGATCTGTAGACTGACTTCCCAGCTTGACCTCAGAACTGTCCTGTTACCATGAATTTGCCTGGTCCAAATTTGATGATCTGGGCTGTGGGCTGGCCACACCTGCCAATTCAGTGCTTGCCCTGCTCCTCGATTCAGGGGCAGTGGATGGGGCTGGTGAGGCCCCTGCCAGCCCTGTTAGCCCCCTTACCTCCCTCTGCCCCCGGGAGCAGCTGGCCCTTGCTGCACCCTGACACATTGTACCTGTGATGGCATTCATCAAGCTAAGACGAAAAAATTTAGGTACCAGTCAGCTGACCACCAAACAATCATTACCAGAGCTAAAACAAGCTCAGGCCACAGCTGAGACAACACACTGTCCAGTTAATATAAAGCCCTTGGCCTAATACTTGCAATGACTGAATTATATGTAGCAGGTTACATCTGAAGACAAAAATAGATGTATAGAGCTGAATTGCAGCAAAGCCCCTGGAGTCATGTTGAATCAAGGTGGGTTAAAACGTGACATCTGGATGATAAGGTCCATGTCCCTGGAAAAATGAGAAAGCATTTATTGAGCAACTCTAGGCCATATACACTTGACTGAAAGCCAGGGTAGAATGACAGGTATCACCAATGCAGGGAGATGTCAAATCCTGTCCCTGAATGTATTAAGCATTGGGATATTAGAGATATGCACATGGATGGTGTCTAGAATTGCAAGCATCCCCATAATACTTGCTAGATTTGTTGTATTCTGCACATGTGGTAACAAGACCTCCTAATCACATCTTAGGTAAACCAAGTGATGAGAACGAAAGCACTTGTGAAAGGCTGAGAAGTGCTTTCATCACTGAGACTGGCTGTTTGCATCTACCCAGACTATGTTGTATACCAGCAATTGATCTCCTCAGCGTGAGGAGTAAGGACCTGCACCTTAGCTATGAAGACCAGACAGTCCACTCCAAAAGCCACAAAACACTTCCAAAACTTGTCAGAATTGTATCTGTAGACCAAAAGTGGGAGTCAGAAAAAAAATGATGGTGTGGCACCAGGAAAGAAACAGACACTGAAAAATATGAAACTCCTAGGAGGAAATGGCACATCTCACCTTACACAGGGACGTAAAGCGCCCTGTTTTCTCCTGCTCAACTGATCAACCCTTGCTAATACCAGAGTGGTGACTATGCAACTCTAAGATGATATGCCCCAGGCACTCTTCAAGCTTCTCTCAGGAAAGCACCAGTGTACCTGCACCACATTCCACTTCTAGCTGGGGCTGATCACCGCTGCTTTGGAGAAAAGCAAGCACCAGCAAAGGTCATCACCACCAAGGAGCAGATATTATGTCTGTCTGCAATCTGCACAGCCTGTTCACAGAAACCTGGTGATAGAGGTACTGCAGGTCTTGAAGCAGCGTAAGTCTGTCCCATTGAGGGGAAAGACAACAGATACCTGCAGGCCACATGGAGTTCAAGTACTCATCCCAAGGGCTGGGGATGAGTCAATGAAGAGGAGGAAGGAAATCCCAGGGCTCACAAAATCCACCAGGTCCTGGTGGAAAGATGTAACGCTGTCAGAAGTGGAGCTTTAAAAACAAGCCCTCTGTAAGAAAAACAGCACTAAGATCCATGCTGATAAGACTCCTGATGTGAGATATATATGTCTAATCAACAGATACCTTTAGTATGTTGCAGGCAATTATGAGCACAGCTGCAAGCAGGTGGTGGAGATGGGTGTATACAGCTTGCTGAATTCCTGCTAGCAACAGGATCACTTCAGACTTGGCTTTTTACAAAGGCTGCCCATGCTATGGAAGCTATGGAGTTGCACAAGTCGGGAGTGCAGTTTCATACTGTGCCTTCTCCAGCCTAACAGCAGGCAGTCAACTCAAGGCTGATCTCATTCTCTCCCACCCTTGTCCCTGTGCTTCCTCTGTTGTGGACTACCACAACCACACAGGGCCATGTCTCTGCAGCTTCCCAGGCCACAAGAAAACAAACTGACCCAAAAAAAGAGTTGCTTCCCACCCAGTCAGCCAGCTGAATTATCTTCCCCTCAGCTGCCTTTCTGTCAGACCTGACACACAGGAAACAACAGCAGCAGGCAGGCAGTGGCAGGGAAGAAGAGCAGGACCAACCATTTTGGCAGAGGTCCTGCTTAGACTGCATTAGAAGTGACATGAATCTCAAGACTGTTCAGCTGAGTCCATCTGTGCAAGTATCAGCTGCTACCACATAGGAATATGAAGTTATCCAAGAAAAAAAGGCTGTCTTATTAAGCCCTGGAATGCCTCACCATTATTAGTCCTTAGTTAGTATGAAAAATATCCAGATACCTGTCCATCTTTTCTTCCCAGGACCAAGAGCAGAACTCATGCTCTGAATGATTTTCTAGGCTTTAGGTTCCATATGTTAGAGCAAAATTCTTGTTCCTGCTATGTGGCTTGATTAGATGGCTATGTGACAAAGCAATCTTGGCATTTCCAGGGATGGTCTTTGAGGACACATTTATAATTCAATTAAGTGCTGAAGGAGCTGGAGGCATCTGAATGGAAAAGCCCCCCCCATTTGCTGTCCACTGGTTTCCTCTGTATTGTGCACGTACCTCCTGACAGAGAAAGAAAATGCAGCAGAAAGAGCTACCTGCTCCCTGATATCCCTGAAGGAGCCTGATATGCCTCTGTTCCCAAAACATCTGCAGAAACGGTGCAAGGGAGAGCAGCTGGGTCCACGCAGTTTGCATGGCCTTTCTGTAAGGAGTGACTCAACTCAGGACTAACAGGTTTCACATCTCTCATCTGCCCAGCTGGAGACACATGAGGATTTTACACTGGCCAGGCAGCGGTCACTCAGGTTGGCACGGGCCAGCCTCAGCATACTGTAAAAGGCCAGTACACATTGCAGCTCTGTTGCTACTTCCCCTCCGTTCTCCCACCCTTTCCTGTGCCCGTTTGC
>NW_010557007.1:0-2123 GCF_000687285.1 Phaethon lepturus | reverse complement strand
AGGATAGGAGAAGCTCCTGGTCCATGCAGGGAGACAGAAGGAGGCTGCTGTCAAATCCCCAGTGTCCTCTGGCTGGGAGTGTCAGCTCTGAGAAACCTCCACTGTAAAAAGCTCCACAGAAAACCTCCTGCTGGGGACTTCTCAGCCCTTGGATGAGCAAAAAGTCAACAGCAATACTGGAGCTTCCTCTTGCCCAAGGTCTTTATCAGGGTTCTGCCTGAAAGTGTCTAAAACTATGCTCATAGCAAGCTAGATATAGATGTTTATCTGTGAATTAAACTTTTACACCTGGGAAACTGCGTGCTGGAGGTCATCTGTGGAAACCCTGGCATTTGCCCTGCCCCTGGGAGAAGAGAGTTGCAGAGCAGGCCACTGGGTTTCACTGGTGTAGCCTGGCATTTGGCATACAATTGGCTCCAGGAACATGCTGGTCCAGTTGGCTACTTTGGTTAAGAAAAAGCGAACCATTTGACTCCAGCTGCTCACCCTGCAGCATCCTTGCAGATGTTTTGGGAACAAAGGCATATTGGGCTCCTTCACAGGGAGCAAGTAACTCTTTCTGCTGCATTTTTTCCTCTGGCAGGAGGCACCAGAGCAGCTGTGGTGAGCAGAAAAGATTTTCTGCTGGCAATTGCAGTTCAGAAGAAGAAGTAACTTGAAAAACCTTGTTAGCTACTTTCTCAGACACAAGAGAAACCTGAGGGTGATGCAGAGATGCCTCCAGTTCTCGTCATTCCTCTGGCCAGGGTTTTGTCTTATCATCTGTCTCCCAAATTCTGGTCTGATGCGGTTGATGTGCTAGATGTAGCACTTCCCCATGCCTTGGGGGCAGTTGTACAAAACAAGGGAGACAGTCTCTTTAGACACTACCCCAGTACCTGAGAAGGACCTTCTTGGAAATGCTCTGGAGATTATGGTCTTGTCAGATTCCTGAGGAAGTCTTTCCCTGAGCTCTGACAGACAATTTGGCCAACAGAGTGCCATCTGCATCCATGGCTCTGTTGTGTTTCAGGACTTTCTACAACAGGTCTGATATTGTGTCTGAAAAGGGCCAAGGTTCCTGGCCAAATAGACATAGTTTTGGTTTGACAACTTGTCTTCCAGATGTGACTCTGAAACCAGCCAAGCTGTAATGCAGCAGCTCTGTTTTGGCAGTCTCTGAGGGAAAGTCAGGGTGGTGTCCAGGGCTCAAGCCTTCCTGATGTCAATAGGAACAATCTGTTGTACAAAACCATGGGGTTCATGGAGTTTCTCCCTTATACATATCTTTTTGCTGATATTTACTGGTAGGTCTTTCTTTGGTTGGGGGCTGAGCTTTTGACTTCTTTACAAAGGAGAGCTTCCACATCCATTGCAGCTGGGTGCTGGAGGTGCTGGTATCTGTGCCTGCCCCACAATAAACCCTCCACACTTAAAGGCAGCGAGGTGCAGGGTTGCTGTTAATAAGCAACAAACCACAGTATGACATTTGGTAGTCGGGTTTTCACCTCCTCCAGCCTATCCCTCTGGAGGGGAAGTCAACAAGAGAGGCAACATCAGTGAGGTCCTTCCCCCCACGCATCACCCTTTCCAGCTGGCAAAATGCCTGCAGCCCTCACTGAAGGCCAGGCAGCTGCACTCACCCCAAAGGCAGTTGTTGCCTCAGCCCAGGGTGCAGCTAGAAGCACAGGGCTGACTTGCCTGCTTTTTGGGCCCTGGGTTGTCAGATCCCACTTGAGTTTGCACTTCCACTGCCTCTTTAATACCTTCCTTAGGTCTTCTCAGAAAACAGAGTTTGGAGGAGACAAGTATCCCCCTACAGAAGCCCTAGCAGCCAAACTGGCATTTCCTGTACGGGTTATAGAATCATAGAATAGTTCGGGTTGGAAGGAACCTTTAAAGGTCATCTAGTCCAACCCCCCTGCAGTGAGCAGGGACATCTTCAACTAGATCAGGTTGCTCAGAGCCCTGTCCAACCTGAACTGGAATGTTTCCAAGGATGGAGCATTTACCACCTCTCTGGGCAACCTGTGCCAGTGTTTCACCACCCACACTGGGAAAAATTTTTTCTTTAGATCTAGGCAAAACCTACCCTCTTCCAGTTTAAAATCAGTACCCCTTGTCCTATTGCTACAGGGCCTGCT
>NW_010557006.1:12647-15643 GCF_000687285.1 Phaethon lepturus | reverse complement strand
CGCCTCGTAAATGGTCCCGTTCGCCTCCCCTGCGGGCACACCAGCGCCCTGGTAGAGAGAAAGCGTCGTGGCCCCTCGCCTCGCTGTGGTGTGGGCTGCCTGGTTGCCCTCGGTGCCCATTGCTGCCGAAACAGCTGTGCTGAAGAAAGGGGCATAGGAAGCCTGGAGAATATTCTGGAGAGCGCGCCGGTGAGGTTTGTGAGGAAGGAGTGCTGGTGGCAGCAGCTTGAAGCCAGGAGGGTGGTGTTGGGTGTTGTTCCGTGTCACAGGCCGGAGTGCAGCTGAGTGGGGTTAGCTGGCTGTGGGGGGACTGATGGACACGCTCACCCCTGTGGTGGGACTGGTCAGACTTAATTTTTTGAAGCTTAAGCGATGATGGTGTTCAGCGCACAATGACCTGGGACACAGCATCGTCACTCGTAGTCGTGTTTGACGTCCTTTCCTTCTAGCCCATGGAACACAAGGTCCAGGGAGATAACGGTGGTTCTGTGTGTATGTGTGTGTTTCTTTAATCTCTTCTTGCTGGGGATTTCAAAGGATGGTGCAGTAATCGTGTAGGAGTAATCCTAAAGAAACTGGGGGGGGGGGGGAAATCCCTACTATAAATTCTCCTTCAACATTTGCTTAAAACTTGGTATTTCAGGCACTAAACACATCTACCAGCCCGCAGTATAGGATTCTTGGACATCAGGGTTTACACGGCAGCCCCACTAGTGTTGCACTAGTATCCAGTTACTCCTCTCTCAGATGTTGATCTGTTTGTCCTCCAGGAGCCACTTCTGTGAGCTCCTACAAGGGATCTTTCATACGCCATGAGTTTTGCTTTCTCATCAGCCCCATAATTCTGTGTCTTGTCTTTTACCAGGTAGTTAAATCTATTTTTTTAAGATTTAAGTGGCATTTCATATTGGTCATCTACGGAGAGGACAAAGGACACTTTGTAGAAGAAAACTGGTAAGACAGTAAAACACATACGTATATAAAAAATACCATATTTTGGCCTTTGTAATTCTCCCTGTAAATTCAGCGGAGTGCTTCATCATGGTACGAGATTCTTCTTTAAAAAAAATGCGGAGATGTGGATAATAAACAATGAAGACAGCACTGAAGAGCATGGTCAGCCTCCTGACCAAAATTGTAGTTATGAAAAGTTTTGTCTACGGGAATCAGAATAGATCTTCTGTGTACATGGATGGAAATAAGTGTTTGCAAGACTGACGCCTTAAGTGGGTGCTACAGGAGGCAACAGCAGAATATGAAAGTCAGATTTGAAAAGGGGGAAAGATGTTGCCCAATTTCACACTTTTAACAGATCTGTGACAGACTTCTCAGATAAGGAAGATATTTAAGTCTTACTTTTGATAGGCTGATTATACCTATAAAATATAGAGGGGAGCTTAAACTAAATGCAAGCTTTAATTTCATGGGTTAGGAATTGGGCAGTGAAACCAGCCACTGAGAAAAGAAAACACTAGAGCAGGAATTTAATTTGGGAATGTTGTATACTTCAGCCATTGGAAAGAACTTTCATTGAATTTTAAAAATCCTTAAAGAATTGCGCAGTTTGATGGCTTTGTTAACATGCACCTTTATTATTATCCTAGCATGGCCAGCTCTAACGTCATTTCTTCACGGTTTATTCCAACGTTTTGATAAAAGAGTGCAAAGATCTTTCTTGGAAGATGCATCGTGAAATACAGAAAATGAGGGAAATTGCCCTTGTTTACCTCGACAGAAGTGGTGGCCTTCAGAAATTTGTGCACGATTGCAAAAAATATAATGGTATTACTCACTCAATAGATAGTCTCTTAAATTGATACGTAATGTTACACAAATCTCTGTTATTTTTATTTAAGATATTTTTTGCTCCTACAGATGCAAAACAAAGTTATGCTGTTTATCGTTTCATTATTTCAATAAATCCTTCTGATATCGCTGAATTAGATGCAACTCTTGGAAACTACATTCTTCATAATCCCATGCAAGCTGCACAGATTTTTCAGTCAGTAAGTATATATTTATAGTCAAGAGTAGACAAAAGTACATCTATAATTTACCTAGACTTTTCTTTGTAAAATGAAGTTATTTTTCAATCACAGGTATGTTTCGTAGCTATTAAGACATTATCACTAATTGAACAACTACAGACAGAGGCCCAGGTGAGTCTGGATTGTTTTCCTCCATTTAGATCTTAAATCTTTTAGGTATGGTGAAGTACTAACAAATATTATTTTTGTACTACCTTTTCAGTTTTCACTTCCCCTTTGGTTGGAGTATTACTTGTAACTAAAAATAGCTGGAAGTCTTACCCAATCATATTGCAAGAATTTTGAGATAATTAATATGGAACCTAATTACTCTTACACTTAGTGCATTTCTGAAATTTTTTTTCTAATAGCTACATATGACATTGTGACTTTGTCCATGTAAGTAACGCAATTTTAAATAAAAAAATATTTTTATGATATTAATGTAATTGTGTTTCTTGTTAGATTAGTATACTGCTGAAACCAACACATTTGCCACCTTTACCAAGCTATGTTCTGAGTCTTTCTGCGTTTCCCTTTAATTACACATCTCAAAGATTTTATACGTCTGAAGGAATAGCGATTGCAATGGGAACTGTAACAAAATACACACAAGGAGCAAGATTTCTTTGTACTGAGGAAACCTGTCCGTTTTCTGAAGGTATTTAAAAAAAAAATGAAATCAGTACTATTTCAAAAGCTTCTTAATAATTTTGATAACAGAGATTAAAAACCTAGCATGAAAAAGGCATTTTCCTATGCAGTCTTATTATGCAGACACTTCTGTAATTAGCACAGCATGATTTTTACTAATTGAAAGCAGTGGACCTTGCCAGTGGTTGGTCAGCATTATTAAATGTTTTGAGAGCACAGCTATGCCAACAATCCATTTTCCTAATGCTGAAGATAGTTTACATGAGAATTATGTCGCCAATATAATTTAATAAATTATCTGAAAGAAAAAAAGCT
>NW_010557006.1:442-12614 GCF_000687285.1 Phaethon lepturus | reverse complement strand
ACACCCCCCCCCCCCCCCCTTGGAGACTGTGTTTCTCTTTACATAAAAATATGGCAGAAGGGTATACTCAAGTGACTGGCAAAAGTTGCAAGCATAGAATAAATTTGCTTTAATGAGTAGCTGACTTCTGTGGAACTACTTCTCTGAGTAAGATTACTGAAGTGCTTGTATCGTGGCATTAGGCCTTTAGTACTTTTAAGGCTGTTTTGTTTGCTTCTTCGTGTAACAGAGACCATAAAATTATAAGAGAAGCAAAATCCTAAAGTTAGGAGACTGCAGAATAAATCTTAATAATGTCTTTATGAGGGCATGTACCTCTAGTAATGAATATCCATATCCCATGTCATTTCCACACAAGGCAGCAGCGGCAGTCGCTTGCTCCTTGCGGCTCAAAGCCAGGCCACGCTGTTCTGCTTGGGAATGTGCAGTAGGAAAATCTGCCGTCTTGTGGTCAACCTATAATTGGTTATACAGATTGTTTTCATGGAAGCATAGTATATGAACGTATGCTCATCTGAAAAAACATGTGATAAATTTGGAATTTCACTGTCCAGTATTTTAATGACTTCTTAATGGAAAATTTGAAATTAAGGCCATGTCCTCATTTTAAATGTTTGGTAAATTTTATTTTATTTTTAGGGTTTAGGTACATAAGAGTGCATCTGCCTGGAGCTACGGAATCTGCCACAGTGAGGAATGATTTTTTGTGTAGTTTGTGTTCTTCACCACTGCAGGAAGACATGAAATTTAGAGTACTTGGTGGTAGGATCTATGCAGTTTTCTTTTTAGATGTTACTTTCCTGTTTCTGTTACACAATAAGAAAACAAAATGGTTAGATGGAAAAAGCCCCAAAATACACCAGTCATTTAAAAAAAAAAAAACACACCTGTAATATTTTCAAGAGCATTAATCTTTTCTTTGCTTTTATTTTGAAAGATAAACAGATAGTTGAAATGATTGATGCAAAAGTTCTTAATGCTTTAAAAGGATATTCCAATGATAAATCACATTTTAGGATTCAGACATTTACAGTTTTCTTAAGAGGTAAGCTGAATTTTGGAGTTTTGTCAAAAATGTTTTAGAACTGAACTGTATTAATCCCTTATATTTTCCTTATAGGTCCATTTCTCTGGATAAAATGGTGAAAGTCGTAATTTATATTGCAGTCCTTTAATAAAATTAGGGGGGGAATACATAAAATTATCTAGGTGACTAAACAATATACACTGGTGATTGAAGAGTGCACCTGGCAAAACTGTTGTGCTCACTTTCATACCTTCATTTAAATAAAATCCCCTGGCCAGCTCTGCAGTATTGCATTCTAACTGTGGCTTGTTTTTTCCTACTTTCCACTTCCTTTGGTCATACTGTTTATGCCTTTTTAACATCCTTCCTCAATCTAGCTGTTGTCTGCATTCCATGAGATTTTTGGCTACCACTACCTTCCACTGCAAACATTAAATAACTTCTAATTTGAATATCCAACTAAAATCACAATTCACCACCATTAATTAACACCCCCCCCATTCCAAAAGTCTATGGAGTTATATGGATCATTTTTTGAAAACTAAATAGAAAAAACTGATAATAACAATGAAAAAATTATAAAAATAATGAATTATGAAACAGAATCTATGGGTGAGATCCTGAGAGTTATGCATGCATTATATTTCCACTGGCTTCAGTGATCAATGAGGATAGACAGGGTCTCGCAGCTGAGATTCATGTTTGGTTGGACCTAACTCTCATTTCCAAAAAATAAATGTGATTTTTCTTTTTTAAAAAAGATTCACACAAATACAAAGGTTCCCAGAGCTATTTGTGTCTCTCTTAAAAATCTCTTTAATTTGGATGTCCTTTTTTATTTTGTTTTTTTTTTTTTCTCCAACTTTTCATAGGATGGTAACAGATAATGGTGTCACTACAAGTTTCAGAGTAGGAATGCATACTTGCAAACAACTGTCCATTTTCTTTCCAACGCAGAACTAAATGCATCATCCATTTTCTTTATCAGGAATCTACTTTTCCTTACCCAGTGTGCCTTCCTTACCTTTTGCACTAATTCATTAGAATTGTATGCTTCATTTTATTCTAATCCATTACAGTGAACCTGGCATCTGGCTGTCGTTTTCTGCAATTAAATCATAAAATCAAACTGTTCAGAATGTGAGGAAGTTTTCTGATCATGTCTTTAAAACTGTTTTTATACCCTAACACATCTGCACGTTCCCCCCCTGCATTTTATTTTTTTATTTCTAGATGAACTGGCCAATAAAATGCAAATAGGAAACCACTACAAGATTATAGGAATTCCAGCTTGCGTACAGAATGGCTTACAAGCTACAGCATGTATAGAAGTCAGTAGTGTACAGCTTTGTAAACCGAATGGTAAGAAAGTTCCATTAAAAAATTTACTTAAAAAGTTGGAACACCTTCTAGAAAAAAATCTTGAGAATTGGTACAGTTTTCTATTATCTAGAGGTCCAGATTACAAAACCACCCTGGGACTTTCCTCTTACAGGTTGAAACATGTGCTTACTGTCATTTGAGAATATCTTATTTTGTTCACTTTCTTTCCGTGCATTGGGAAACTACATAATTATTTACTGCCATTCTTCAACTTCTCTTTCCAACTCCTATCCATTAGAAGGTACTTGGAAATCATACCTTAAATGAACCTGATATTTCAGTTTGTTATTTTTTTCTTATTCCATCAGTTTTAGCAGATCATGTCTGCTACCTTTTTAGTAGTAAAATTAATAGTGTCATATGTTTACATTCTGAATTTGTGCTTAATACATAAACATACTCGTTCTTTGTAAGCTTTGTATGAAGACTAGAATGGTGATTTGTTTTAATATATTTCCATAGCTCTCTTACGAAGTGTTTGTTAACCTGTACTTTGTTTTAATTAGGTCCTCCTTTTGTTGGTGACAATTTTAAGTATCTGTTCTCACTGACTTCAAGTTCATGCTGGAGGTTTACAGCCATCCTTGCCAATATCTTTGCTTCTCAAGTTGTTCCGCCAGGCACTTACAATACTCTTAAACTTGCAATATTGCTGAGTCTAGTACAGACGTGTGAAAAAGAAAATGCAGATTATCTGGATCTGTTGATTGTGACAAGCGACACACTAATACTTGATAGGTAAAGAGAGACCTTATTTTTCACGTAAATTAGAAATAAAAACATGAGTATTTTTAAAGATAATGGGATCAGTCTTATATGAAAGGCTAAAGAGACTATTTTAAAGGAATATACAGGGCTCCAACTTACTAAAAATACCCAATTTTTAACATTGGGACATTTTTATTTATTTCAAGTGATAAATATAGGTCAGAACTTCACTAATAATAAAACCCCTTAACACTCTCATAATGATCTCAGCAAGATTTCAACACTAGCACTGTTTAGCAGAGCTTAAACAACATGTTCTTTTAAAATCAAAACTGAAGACTGTCCCAGAAGCTGGTAATGATAAAAGCAAAGGGCTCTACCTTTCAAATCTTGTGTCACTTCAAGCCATTTCATCACCACTTCCCAGCTACGAGCATTTTCAGTTCATAAGCAGTGTGTAAATAGATAATTAAATTTTTATCACTTTTTCATAAAAATTATACAGATGAGGTAGCAAAAGTCATGTACCTCTTTACATGTAGGTCATAAATCTGGCTGCTGTTGCCTTTAACAAAATGTTTTGCTGTATTTATGCATTTTATGTATTTACCCCTTCACACAACTATAAACTGTTAACACAATTTCACATATACTGCAGAAAAGTGCAATAAGCTCACTTTTAAATTTACATGAATTTTAAAAAAAAGTACTTTCTCCTTCCCCAGCTCAAAACAGGGCTTCATTTTTATTTTTGAAAAAGATCTCTGGAAGTGGCATGAGTGTTTTTTTTTAAGAACTCTCAAATGAAAATCTCATTAGTGTTTTTTGTTGTGGAAAAAAATACTTTTAACCATTTCAAAATTTAGCTGTAGACATTAGTTCAACTTTGAAAAAAAATGGGCGCTGCAGGGTTTTTTTTTGCCTAGATTAAGAGTAAGATTTCATAAGAGAAATCACAGGAACTCGGAGTGTTTTGAGAATCAAAACATCTGGTTACTATTAAAACAGCTGCACACTGTAGATCTTGGTCAGTACTGTCATTTATACTGCCTTGCATGTGCACATAGTGTTTTATTGTCAGCAGCCTATCAAAATAGGCATTTCCTACATCATATTTATATTGATATGACCACGCGTTTACTAATACCAATTTTAATTGATAATTTTCTCCCAGTTATTAATAGTAGGCTAAATCGTGCTCCAACATCTTAAACTTACTAGGAGCCTTTGATTGTGGAACCAGACAGACAATTTGCAACCTCTTTTGTGCCAAGGAACATAGTACAGGGGATGAAAGAGAAATTCTGTACCCACTTTCCCCAAAAGAATTGGGAAGTGGGGAGGGGGGGTGAGGTTTCACCCAGGCAGGCAGAGCTTGGAAGTTCCCAGCCTTCTCCTTTTTCCTTGATGGCCAGGATTACTAATCCTCTACTCTTTTAAATCACTGGAAAAGTTTCTGTAGAACAGGAACAGGAGTTAACAGTATGGGGTTAAATTATGAGACTTTGACTTCCTAGGAATTAGTTCTATTGCAAGCCGTGATTTGCCTCATATGTTAAATCCGTAAGAAATACAGTCCAGTAGGCAAGACAGCTTGGACTTCTGCCTTTGAATTTAAAGTAACTTTATAAACATTTAGTTTTGACACTGGTTTTATGTTACAGGATTTTTTTTGTTGTTGTTTTTGAGTCTTAATATATAAATATCATTATAAAGTATTAAGTATAGTATTAAGTTGTTTAAGGTTTGAAAAACTGAACAATAATTTAACAATTTTTGACTGACAATTATTTAATCCTCTAGGCTTCTGAATTACAGCTTATGTCTTCTGCCTCGTGGCATACGACACCCACCGTCCAGTGAAATTTTTCCTTCTGTGTCCAAAGATAAACACGGAACTGGAAGTGCGAGTATTCAAGCTTGCAGTGCTGTGCTGGCTAAGGGTGGCATCTGTTACATAGGAGACTTATTTTCATATAAAAAGGATAAACTTGAACTTCTACAGTCTGGTAATCTCACACCTACTAACAAATGAGGGGACAGAACAAATGAAATGTGCAAAGTCATAGCTACGTTTGTTCCTCAAATGCTAGGGAAAAGCTATTAGCTATTTTTAATGAGACTGTGTAAGAAAAAAGGACGAAAAAGCCAAGGTCCTATAAGCTTACATTTGCTACACAGGCTACACTACAGTGATCCATTGATTTACAAAACAATTACTAGACAGCAACACAAATGTATTCATCACACTTCTTTAGAAAGCTAGATCATAAATCCTAGGATTTAGGTACTCATATATGCAGTCCTCACAACTGCTGGTGTGGAAATTCCAGACATGTGCAAAGAAGTCAGGATTATGTATTTCACCGAATTGTCATGATACATCGGCAAAATACATAATTGCGACTGGTTTCAGATAGTGTGTGGGGGACTAGAATTTATAGTTAAACTAAACTAGATTGATTACGTAACTGAGGTATTTTGTCCTATCCTAGTGCTAGAGAGCAGAACAACAACAGTGTTCATCCCTGGGAAGAAGTACGGAGAAGAGGCTGACCAACAAGTTACTATTTCAGTTCAGACCAATTTTTGGTCTTTTGTAGATGTGGATTCTTCCTCAAAGAAACACACACAAAAGGATAACTTTTTAATTGGACAGATGGTAATGCACATGCCTTGTTATGACCGTAACTGTACTATAGCAGTTATGTGTCTTTATGGTTATTTTGACTTAGAAAATAATGAAAACAATAAAATGTGTTAGTATTTCCCAAAAAGTCACAACTTTTAAGTGACTTTAAATCAAGTATGAGCAAAGTAGGCATCATTTATTTTATGCAGAATAGCTTTTGACAACTGCTATTGAAACAGAATTTTCCTGCATATATTACAGGTAATTCATCAGATAATCTTGCAGAACTTTGTATATATGGATATTGAACATTTCAGACTGCAAAAATTGCAATGTTTCAACAAGTCAAAAGGCCAAAATAAAGTAGTTGTTTTATTTCTCTGGGTCTTCTCTTTAGGACATGAGTTTGATTCCGCCTAACCTTCTAGATGGTTTTGGGCTTTTGATATACAACGAGTTTCCTTCATATCAGCTACCTTCTCCTCTTGCATACCATATCTTGAAAAAAGCCATTCATCCTGAAGCCATGCTGTACAGAGTCTCACAGCAGTTCAGAACTCAAGATTATAAGGATGTAAGAGATCCTACCGTGTGATTCAGAAATGCATTATACTTGGGAATATCATACTATCGCTGGAATCAGGAGGTTCTCTCTGCACATTCTGATTGCTTATTTTTAAAACCTGTTAATATTTATTTCCTACCCTTTCCCCCACCACATGCCCACTAGCGCTAAAAGGATTATTGATAAAATCAGCTTCAGCTCTTTAAAAGAGCCAGCATAATGAATTCAGTTTGATCTTGTTTCTGAAAAACATACTAGGTTAACATTCGTGAGAACAGATCTCCCATACCTATTTTTCACAAGAATAGTTTACAATCAGTAGCAAAAGTTAATATTCCATTCTAATAAGCTGTCAGTAGCTCTAGTATAATTAACAGATTATTCTCTTTAGTATCTGAGATCTATCCTTATGCATAGCTGAGTGACAGCTGTCTTTATAAAAACTGTTGGTAGAATATATTGTCCAAACTATATTACTATGCCACAGGTATATTAAAAGGTGTGAAAAATGTAAATTCTTCATTTTCCAGTTAAATATTCAAAATGTACACCCTCTCCCTAGTTTATTTTGTTTGCCAAGAATCTTCACGTTGAACTGAGTTCAGAAGCAGAAAACCTCATTCAGGGCTACTATGTTGCAAGTCGCAGAGTGAGAAGAGATTCTGTTCATGGATCTACATTATCATCATCTGCACTAACAATTCTGTATGTCCTACTTTTCAAAGTAAAGGAGACACATCTGACTTTCAACTAGAACTTGTGCTAGTTAAATAAAAATTTAGACTAGACTCTTAAATTCTGAAACATTTAAGCATAAAGAATCTTGTATTTACCATTTATGAACATCATGTATTTTATATATTGATGTTGGGAAAAAAAAAAAAAAAACACTTTGCCAGGCAAAACCCCGTGATTTAAGAACCAGTTATCACTATCTAGAAGAACAAAAATAGTATGTAAATTACCACAGCTTTCTATTATGCAAGCAAAAGTATTAGCAATAGCTATATAAAGTTTCACTGCTTTCATAGCACAGGAAAGTCATGCAGAATAGTATGTACTTTGTCAGTGACAAGTACAACTGCATGGTATTTGTGGGAAGTTTACACAGCTGAAGTAGGGAAAAAACCCACTCAAATGTTAACTTCCAGTTTACAGAAGTGCTTGAAACAGGGCAATACATATTGCATTCATGTCTGCAACTTTTTTTTTTCCTGACATGCTCATCTCGTAGGATTTCACTGTCTAAGGCTCATACTAAACTAAGTTTAAGAAAGAAAGTTCTTGAAGAAGATGCATTGATTGCCATCTTGTTACTTGAATCATCTCTTACCCTAAAACACGGTAAATAATGTAGCTCAGTCTTTAGTCTGGAGTACATAGTTTTCATGTTTTGTCAGTTTGAAAAAAGTTTATATCAATTGATTGCAGTAATAGTTCATTTCAAATCTAAGTCCAGAATTCCACTGTTGAAGACTGATATAAGACAAGTCTTTCAGCTGGCTTTCCTGCAGCAGCTCAGGGCTGTACATAATTAGGCCACAGGCCAGCAAGCCTCCATCCTTTATGCCAGCTTATTTGAGGCATTGCTCCTCTAACATTGGTCCAGGTTGTACTAAAAACAGATTTCCCTCCCTGGGAAAAGAGGAGACAAGGGTTGGGGTTTGGGGTTTTTTTTTGTTTGTCTAGCATCAGTCACATTTATTCACACACAAATTTGGTAGTGAGACAAGAATTATGATGTAGCATTTAAAATGGTAACATACAAGATTGCACTACTAAATAATAAATAATCTGTGTCACAGCTTTTTTTCCTTTGAAGTCCTGGCAAAAGTTTATCAAGTCTTTTAGCATAAGTCTTGATTTCTTCTTTGCTTAGGCAAGTCTGCATTATGTGTAGCACCAAATCCTGTATTTCCGTTTGACCTCAGTGATGAGAACTCTCTGCAAGAAAGAGACAGTTACCTAATGCAGTGTCACCATCAACTGCTGAAGTTTATTAGTGCATATGGCCCAGGAATTCACATTACTGAAGAGTGAAAACTCCACTTTGTAAGTAAAGCCTGAAGCTTCAACTTCAGCTTTTTGAGAGACTGCAGTTAGAATATACAACTAAGGTTTTTAGTGTTTTTGTGAGACAGTTCAGTGCTGTTTTGCTAAGGAATGACACATAGCTGACAAGATTTAATTACGGGTTTTGTGACAGTGTTGTTTGAAGGCAGCAGTGATATGTTCATCCTGGGAGGCCATGGCTTCAGAATAAAGTCACAACCTGAACTTCTCTTCCTGGCTACCACTGTTCATCCACCGTTCAGTGACAGGAATAAAGCAGTGTTTTAAGTAAGACTACAACTAACAATTAAACCAGAAGTTTAGGATCTAATGTTCCATTTCAACCACATCAATTCTCTGCAGTTTTTCTTGTTGCTTTTTTCCACGTGTGTCACCCTGAGGGTTAAATAGTTTTAAGTACATTAAAATTATTTTTCTACTGTAAGCCCACTTAAATTATTACTCATGTTCTATAAAATTTGAAAGATTTAATACTACCACCATACCGCTTGATGTTCTCTGTCTTCGTTTTACATCACAGCAACATGATATTAGACCAGGATGCTGGTGTGTTCCCACAATCTGAAAAAACCAACAAAACAGTATTTCCCCCTTACTTCACATAGACTACAGGGGATAGTAGAACCCTACAGGAAAATGAAAAAAAAAAAAAATGTTATCAGACAAGTTGGTAGGTGGCAGCTCAATGAGCTCAACTCTACCTCACTGCAAAAACAGGTGTAAAGAACAGTATGGTAGAAGATGAGGTGTCCAAGAAACAGTATGCTTCTCCAACTAGGGACTTCCCTGCATTTTATCTTCCTAGTAAGGATAGGGCTCAGTTACATTACTGAGCAAGTTTTACATCCAGAAGGTTCACATTAAAAAACCCAGCAGAAAAATTGTACAAATCTTGTCACACTGAATACTTGGTGTATTGTATGGCTTGGTGTGACTCCTACCCAGCATATCATCCAGCAGGATCATGGTGCTACTGCTCACATAGCCTCAACAAAAAAAACAAGTCACCCAAAACAGAAATCCAAGATTTTATTCATACACACATCACCTTGAAGATAAGCAGAAAAGCTGCCACCACTAACATTGTAAACACTCATTTAGAAATAACACATTTTTCCCTGCATGTTTTAACCCTTGTTTTAGTCAATTTTGATCAATTTATTTGGTACGCTTTATTTAATATTCATACTGAGTTCTAAGAGCATCCACAATGCCACTTCCTTTCACTAGAGTGACGCTCTTACCTGAACTTCATTTGAGGATTATTCGCATTTTCACTGAACAGCTACTCCTCTGCCTTGCTGCTGAATCAAGCAGTATTTCTGAGGAGCAGGAAGGGCCATGAAAGCATTTCCAAGTGCATTAGAACTCCACTTTTCAGGCTGCTGTTTTCAAGTTAAGAAAAAAAGAAATATTTTAAAATAAGTTAGTTTTCTTTATGCTTAATCAATCTTATACAAAGTTATTAACTTTACTGGCATTTCAGATTCAAAGATGCACATCAAAAAAGTCAGATGGGTAAACGGCAAAGATTTCATCATTATGCCAGCAAGATTACTTCTAGCATAGAGCTAAATAGAATTCCATTATAAATCACTATTTTTGACAAGCTATATTAAGGGGTGTATATCCTTAGAAAAAAAAATTTCTGCAAAAAGAGCGCAACTTTTTATTCTTACCTGTCCCCAGCTTCTCCCATGACATTTTAAGCAACCATTAGAAGACTAGTAGCAGCACCCCACAAGTAAAGGACAGCAAAGTCAGTCAGTCCAAAAGTGTCCCTGACGGCCATGCCGCCAGCTGATGTAAGCCCACACAGCGCCACAGAGCAGCAAACAGGGCCAGTACAGGCCTTCAGCAGCTGGCAGCACAGCTTACTGGAGCCAGAGTACTGTAGTATCACAGTAAAAAAAGTGACTTACTTTCTTAAACACCTGTACTACTGGAAGCGGATAGTCTACTGTTGGCTCTATGTGCAAGCACAAGGCTCGAAGACAGTGGAGAAGATCATCTGATGTCATAGCACCTTTAAAAGAGTAAATAAAATCAGAAATGATAGCAGCAAATCAAACTGGAAAAATCCTACTAATTAGCTGGCACATCAGATACAACACTGCTCGTCACTGAATTCAGTTGGGTAAACGGCAAAGAGTCGTCATCATCATTATGCCAGCACACAGTTTCCTGCCTGTGATAAGGCTGGTGGGATTTTTTTTCTGGGTATCATACAGAAGGGGATTTGTTAAGTTTGTCTCAAGAGATGGGCTTCTATAAATCAAAGTAGAACTTTTTCTTAACTGTTAAGGTAAAATGGATTCAGTGTAGCCCAAAACATAAGAAAAAAGCTCTCTAGGCACAAAACTAGATAAACCTCCCTGTTGTTACATCCAAGCCTGGATGCCAGATACCTTCCCAGAGGTGAGGTTCACCACCACAGTCACCTTTCCCTTTGGAATATATGCCAACAGACCAATATGGTTGAGTGCCAGCAGGGATAGCAATTTGAACACACAGTTCTGCACTTTCATCTCTCCCTTCCAACTAGCATCTGTTAACTCTTCACAGCAGAAGTCTTGTTTCCCTCCCCAGTTAAAAACTGGATGCTGTGGTACTATTACAAACCTCTCCCCTCAGATTCCTTCGGGATTCTTGGATTGCACCCACTTTGTTCTGGGCAGCAAGTTTTATAGTTGTTGTAACACCTTTCGTTAGAATTTCCATCTCTTAACCCTACAGTCAAACAATCATATTGCTCCGTGTTCCATCTGTAAGTGATTTTACAAGCCATAAAACAGCTTCTGAAATCTAGATCTAGATGTCAGGAGGCTTTCCTCAACATTTTGAAGTATACTAAGAAAGAATTACTTTTGTAGCTCCAGAATTCATGTGACATCTTTCTGCTTGCAAGGTGAACAGCATGGCAGAGTCCAGATTGCAGATTCCCAAAGCCAGTAACAAAGTCGTCTCACTTGCCACCTGCAACAATGAGAAGAGATAAAAAACATCTGATTTGGAGAACTCCACTGCTGAGGCAGCAGCAGAACGCATCAACGTTTCCTCAGGGAAAGTAAGCCAAGGAAACACCAACCTGCTGGGCAGCCTCCTTGCTGGCTTTATCATTACCAGGGGAGGAAACTACTGACAGCATCAGCCAAGACCAAGCTTCCACAGAGGCACAACCATTTTACCTAAAGCAAGTTCCAGCATGAAGAATGACTGATTGCAGGACTATGGTGCTGCTCCTAATGAGCAGTCATGGCTGGGGAGAGGAGGACCTCAGCAGGGTACAGCCTTTAACCCCAGATCGTGTGCCTCTGCAGGGAACTTGCTGACATGTTTTGCTATCGGTTGAATTGCCAGTACCATAGCATGAGTGCTGACAAGGAGAGTGTTAACGCAGAGACTGCCGACACCCCTGGGGCCCTGTCCCTGCCAGGGCCCACTGTTTTGGATCTGCGCCTACAGCCCAAAAAGGTCATGGTTAGGGTCACTGTACAACAGTTGCCAAATCCCCCAAAGGGGAAAAAAAAAGGTAATTTATCTTTAGAATTAGGACATGCATTTGCCAATGAAAGTGATCTATCAGCAAAACCAAGTCTCTTTGGATGCGAGATCTGTCATTCCTTTGACTTGACAAGCCAAGAGATAACTCACAAGTAGCCACTGCAGGAGTGGCACATACTAACTAGGTCCATCTCAAGTCTCATGAGACATATGCACGTCCTTGGGGAGTCCGCGTGGTTACCGAGCGTCTGCTTGGACTCAACCCCAGTGGCCGGACTAA
>NW_010557006.1:0-209 GCF_000687285.1 Phaethon lepturus | reverse complement strand
TACAGTTCCAGCCACTCAGCAGTCATGCGTCTCCCAAATAACAGCAGCGCCAGCAATCCCGCCTGCAACTCCTGGGATTATATTCACTGTTCTGAGCTGTCGGAACCGGATTTCTTACGCTAAACGGTGGGGGAAACTCCCGATTCTTCTGAAAAAGCAAAAAATGAGGCGCGTGTGCTGGGGCCGAGGAGCCGCTCCTGACGCCCCCG